>NW_007740603.1:18544-26941 GCF_000696425.1 Galeopterus variegatus | reverse complement strand
GTAGCTGTATTGACATCACTACACAATGATGTAGGAGTTGATAGGACTCTATCTCTGAAATCTGACCAAAAAAAAGTTTTCCTAATCCAGACAAGAGTGGATGCTGTGAGACAAATGGGTAGATTATGCTAGGTATCCTTTCGTTTTTCCAGATCTATCCTCTGCCAGGCTCTGTGTCCTTGTCACTTAACTGGTGTATACTGCATTATCTGGGAATCACACGTCTTCCACCTTGAAGTTAGTTTCAAACAGTAGCAGATGGTGGCAAGAGTTACAATAATGATGAGCTGATTCATTACCTTTCTTCTTTCATGCCCGGGCCTCAATGTGTTTACCAAAATTTACAAATACCACCCAGTGGTCATCTTCCACAGGTGCAGTTCTTGCTTAATCTCAACAACTCTCTCTGCATAGCTTTTTAATTCCAAGGTGATAATAGTTTTCCACTGCTGCTAGACCCAGAGTCTTTACCATACTTTCCTAGTTCTCCTTCACCCTATCCACATTTCTTGCCTCCTTTAAACTCTTCTATTACTCCTTTTTAGTTTGACATCATTTTTTACCAAGACGTTAATTATTACACCTATCCTAGTTTAAATAATACAATAAATCTATAAATCTACTTCTACTTAAGCTTATGGGTAAGTTATTTTTCGTTTGTTTCATTTTGTTTTGCTTTCAATTCATGCCCTAGCATGAAAATAGCCTTTGCTTTTTTTTTTTTTCACAGAGAGACCAAAGAGGAAAAAAAAAAAGTCTTATACTAATCTTTCTGAATTGGGGAGCCCATCTGTTACTTGGATGAGCTTATAAAGTGTTTTCTGGAAGTTCTGGATGAGTGGCTGCACCTGAGCACAGTGGGCTGCAGCACACTGACCATGTGTGTGTGAAAGACCGTGCAAACCAAGTAAACCATCGGCTCCTGATCTTTTCTTACTCAAGTAGACAATAATACTTTGTAAGCATTATAAAAACATATGCTCTGGGCATATCTTAAACCATACGTGACAGTCCTAATTTTTTATAGATTACACAATGTTTTTTATTTAAATGAGATGATTCCTTCCATGTTTATTATTTGCAATCTTCATGCTTCATGGTTAATTCATTCCCTAACATGAAAATAGCCTTTGCTTTTTTTTTCACAGAGAGACCAAAGAGGAAAAAAAAAAAAAGTCTTACACTAATCTTTCTGAATTGGCGAGCCCATCTGTTACTTGGATGAGCTTATAAAGTGTTTTCTGGAAGATCTGGATGAGTGGCTGCACCTGAGCACAGTGGGCTGCAGCACATTGACCATGTGTGTGTGAAAGACCGTGCAAACCAAGTAAACCATCGGCTCCTGATCTTTTCTTACTCAAGTACACAATAATACTTTGTAAGCATTATAAAAACATATGCTCTGGGCATATCTTAAACCATACGTGACAGTCCTAATTTTTTATAGATTACACAATGGTTTTTATTTAAATGAGATGATTCCTTCCATGTTTATTATTTGCAATCTTCATGCTTCATGGTCATACAAACTGCACTGGCAATTTCAAATTGTTTATAAACAGCTTCTTCCCTAGAGAACAAGCAATATCTCAATCTCTTTACACTGCTCTAGGATTAAAAAGTTCATAGGTTTCTTAGAACAATTCATTCATTTTTTTCTTTTTAAAATAGTATAAAACTCAAAACATTTTTATTACAAATTTCATAACTTTTTGAATAAGTTTCTCATATTATCATACATATAATTATCAAACATTAAATTAATAAAAATAATAATAATAATCATTTTAACCAGAGTGAGGTGGTATCTTATTGTGGTTTTGATTTGCATTTCTCTGATGGTTAGTGATATTGAGCATTTTTTCATGTACCTGTTGGCAATTTGTATGTCTTCTTTAGAGAAATATCTATTCATGCCTTTTGCCCATTTTTAAATCAGATTATTTAATTTTTTTTTCCTATTGCATAGTGTGAGTTTCTAATAAATCCTGGATATTAACCCTTGTGAGATGTAAAATTTATAAATTTCTTCTCTCATTCTGTAGGATGTCTATTTACTCTTTTGATTATCACTTTTGCTCTGCAGAAGATTTTTAATTTGATGTAGTTTCATTGGTCTATTTTTTGCTTTTGTTGCTTGTGCTTTTCAGGTATTGTCTAGAAAGTCTTTTCCCAGAGTGATGCCATGTAATATTTCCCCTTTATTTTCTTCTAGGAGTTCATAGTTTCAGGTTTTATATTTAAGTCTTTAATCTATTTTAAGTTGAATAACAAATTCTGGTAAGGATGGGGACTTTAATAATAGGACCTCAAAAATACAGGCAGCAAAAGAAAACATAAACAAATGGGATTATATCAAACACAATGCTTCTGCACAGGAAAGGAAACAATCAACAGAGTTCAAAAACAATCTACACAATGGGAGAAAATATTTACAAACAATACATCTGACAAGAGATTAATACCAAGAATATACAAGGGACCCAAACAACTTAACAGTAAAAAAACAAGTAACCCAGTTAAAAAATGGGCAAAGGAGCTGAATAAACATTTTTCAAAAGAAGACATACAAATAGCCAATAGCTACATGAAAAAATGCTGAACATCACTAATGATCAGGGAAATGCAAATCACTACCTCTTTCAGACTGGCTATTATCAAAAAGAGAATAACAAATGCTGGGAAGGATGTGGAGAAAGAGGAGCTCTCCTATACTGTTAGTGGGATTGTGAATTAGTGCAGCAATTATGGAGAACAGTATGGAGGCTTCTTGAAAAATTAAAAATATATCTACGATATGATCCAGCAATCCCACTGTTTAGTGTATATTCAAGGGAAATAAAATTAGTATGTCTAAGAGACATCTGAACTATCATGTGTACTGAAGCACTATTCTCAATAGCCACGATATGGAGGAGTCAACCTAAATGCCTGTCGACAGATGAATGAATAAAGAAAATCTGGTATGCATACACAATGTAATACTATTGAGCCATTAAAAAGGACAAAATCCTGTCATTTGCCACAAAATGAATGAGCCTAGAGGACATTATATTAAGTGAAATAAGTCAAGCAAAGAAAGACAAATATTGCATGATCTCACTCATATGTGGAACTTGAAAAAAGTAATCTTACAGAAGTTGAGTATAGACTAGTGGTTACCAGAAGCTGAAGAAGATGGGGGTGAGGGAGAGAGAGATGAGAAAGTTGATCAACAGATATAATGCTGCAGTTAGATAGGAGGAGTAAGTTCTGGTATGCTATTGCACAGAAGGGTGACTATATGCAACAATAATGCATTGTACCTATACTTTCCAGTAGCTAGAAGTGAAGATTTTGAATGTTCTCAAAACAAAGAAATGATAAATGTTTAAGGTGGTGAATATGCTAATTACCATAATTTGATTATTACACTATGTATACATGTGTCAAAACATCACATTATACCTCGTGAATATGTACAATTACTATCTGTTAATAAAAAAGAGAAAACAAATTTAAAAAACAAGCAAAAATATCTATAAAAATTTCTCCTTCCCCTCCATTTTCTTGTCTAACTTTATCTTTTCCTTTCCATCAATTCACTTAATATATCTTTTTTTCTTCTATTTCTTACAGAGAATACAAATGCCAAAAAATTATCAGTGAACTATAATTTTGAGCTCTTCATCTACCAGTTACTGAATTTCTAATTAAAAGTTTCTTGTTTTCTCTTTCATAGACTATGCTTGAATAGCTCTGAACATTTATATGCAACTGTTTGATTGATCTCACCTAATACAAAGAAGTTAATTTTAATTTGATACAAAATTCCATGATAGTGAGATTTTCTACTATCCATGTTTTCTTTCCCCATAAGTACTGCAATATCTTACAATGATGTTTTTATAAATTATGAACTAATGTAATAAGCTCATATAAACTTCTATATAGTCAAGCTTTGTGGAAAAAGAACTTGAAAATGAATGGGTCTTTGTCTATTTATGGATAACAAAGAAGAAAAGATTTTAGTCTATATTATCAAAACTGTTAGTCATGATTTGATGCTCTATTGAACCATATTTTATGAAACAACTCTGAGGAATTGTTTAACAGTTCATAAACTTAGAGTTTTGAATATCTGTGAACTATCATTCAATGAAGAAAATACATGAACTGGCCTTGCGAGTAAATTAATAGCTACCCTAAAACAATATCAACTGGGGGAGAAAAAAATTATGGCTAAAAGAGAAATGAGAAATATCCAGGTATTATACAACTAACAATGATTTAAGAACTAATACTGATTTTTATATACCTAGTTTATAAGAGTGAATATATTTTTAGAGAATTTATTTGTATTTCAAATTTCCATTCATGGAGTTGAATTGTCTCTGAAGCACTTTCCCCTGCTCCAGCCCTCCCCCCAAAACCAAACAAACCAAAATATAAGAATCCTCTATAAAGCCTTAGAGGGCCATTTTCATTACAGTATGAATGCATTTCTACAAAAAAACATATAACACCTTCATATTTTTGATACTATAGTATCTCTGGAAACAATGTTTCTGGGAAGAATGAATCTATATTGAGCCCAATACCATCTCCCTGGTTATAGAATAACTGGCTGCCATGCTTCCACTGTCTTCAGGATGTCTTTATTGGGTTGAACATAGAAAGATGACTCCTCTGCCATTATGCCAAACTCTTACTTCAAAAAGAATTGGTAGAACTTGGAGACAAATATCGCCGGGCAGACAATTCTCCTTTTAGGCACTATACCACTGCATGAGAATTATTTTGAAAAGTCTTCATGAGCTCATGAAAATTCTACCATTCCCCTGTTTCCTCTTAGGCTGGGAGAGCCCACAAACATAAGCAATGTCTGGTCCAAAGAATAAGGTTTGATTTTGAAAGATGGTGGATTTGTGATCCTATGATACTCTATTTTTTTTTTTTTTCTATTTTCAGAGCTGTTTTACTTAGGCTTCTTAGTGGATTTCATCAATTGCCCTACACATGTCCTTAACTGTGGAAACTCCACAGGAAACTGAATAAAAGCTTGTGCTTTGTAGTTAGACCTGGGATTGTGATCCCTATAGTTTCACTGGATTTCTATTGGGTGGATGGAAGGGAGCGGGAAAAAGATAGGAATCGGTCTTGAAGCTGACTTTTTCATAGTAAGCCCTCTATTTTTACATAGAATACTGGTTAATTTGATGTGGGGTTCAGTGATAACAAACTTTCCTTTCTACCAAACCACTCTTTGATGATGTGACCATTTATAAGTCGATCAATTGTAAACTAATCTAAGGGGATCTCATGTTCACAGTTGTCAGGTTCCTGTAGTGAAAACTAATGATTTTTGAAAACGGTATGTAAATAAAAACTATATATCTTCTCCACAAGCTTACCAACATGCCATTTATGAAAATGGAAGCAAGTCTCAGATGAAATTCTTTCAAGCAGGCATAGAATTGTCATCAAAGCAATCACTGAATACTCATGAACTGTCACTTCTAGTCCTTTTATGTACTCTGACAATCAGTTTTCTAACATTTCACTTCTATAAATATATAACAATTTACTGACAGGTGGATCAGCAAACTTTCTAGTTTGACCATGTGGGAGAGTATTCTTTAAAGCAGGAGATGTAAGGACTAGATGGAAATCTGGCTGAGCACTATCCAAAAGAATGTTCTGTGATGATGATATCATTCTGTAGACGTACTCTGCCATATGTTAGACAGTTATCCACTTTAAATGACTGACAAAAAATTTTATTCAATTTTGATTAAATTTAAACAGCCACATGTGGCTAGTGACTCCATTTTGACAGCCTATATCTAAATCAAGGTGCTAAGCTAAAGACACCTGGATTCTGGCTTACCAAATTCTTATAGCTTGCACAATTTTGGAGTATGGATTTCAGATTAGTCTCAGAACTGCTAACTAACTACTCAAGAAATGAAAATCCTGATAAAGGTAGCCAACTTTTGCTGTAGATTAGAGTTCATTTACTCCCTTCACATACATACATCGTAATGTGTATATTGAAGTATTTTAAGTACAGTTATAAACAATAAAAAAGCTACGTTTTATGACCTAATTTCTTATACAGTATGATAGTAATGCAAATTCTTTTAAAATATTTTGTTATTCATTAATTTGCATTTGAAACTATGACAGAGTAAATGATACTGGATTATCCCTTCCACCAAAAATAACTCCAAAAATGAACACATATGAGGAGAAATTCAGATGTTGCACATCCAGCAACACCTGACTATGAAACCTGAAATAAGAAAAATTCACAAGTCCCATGACCAACACAGGTATTTGCCTTTAATCATTTTTGGAACATCCATTGGGGTTTGGACCCAAAGCATATCTCAGTGATTAGACTTCAGTTCTGCTAATGTGACTGGAATTTGTGGAGCAGAGAACCTAAAATGAGGAGGCTGAGTAGAGATGGAGTTCTAGATACGTGTCTAGGAATACCCTCAAGTCTCCAGTTAGAAAGTAAGTTGTGAATGCACAGGTCATGACTGTAATGCAATGCTCAGAAAACTACTTGGGAACTGTTTAAATAAATAATGTCAAGGTCTCACAGTACTGGGAGAGGTATCAATTTTCACCAGCTGGTATGAACCAATCTTACTGTAATCCCCGGTATAACATTAAGACCTCAGAAAGGTCACAATTTAGGAGTAGTCTCCATATACTACTCTGGACCAACCCTAACAAAGCATTTCAAAATCCTCAAAAGAATTAAGCTGAACCGCAAGTAATTTAACTAGCTTCCAGAACAAAACTCAGTAATCTCTAAGAGGAGGATGGTGTGATGTTGATTTTCAAAAATTTGGCACTAAGTTCAGCATACAGTAATAAATTACTGTATATGTGACATGTATGAAAATTTAACTAACATTAGGAAAAAGAAAAAAATGCAAAGATAGCCAAGAAGTTGGAATTATCAGGCAGGTATTTTAAAACAGTTTGTAGGATTATGTTTAAGGATGTAAAGGAAAAAAGTTAATATATGGGGATCTCAATAGATAATTCTAAATCATAAAAAACAAAATCCTATACTGGACAGTACAATATGTAAAGGGCAGCTTAATGCTTAATGTGATGGTTAATTGTATGTGTCAACTTGACTGGGCTGTTTCTGGGTGTATCTGTGTGGGTGTCTCCATAGATTAGCGTTTGAATTGGTGAACTGAGCAAATCAAATAGCCCTCACCAATATGGGTGGGTATCATCCAATCTGTCAAGGACTTGAATACAACATAAACATGGAGAAATGATTAATTCAGCCTCTCTTTTTGAGCAGGAAATCCACCTCTTCCTACCCTCAGACATCAGTGCTTCTAGTTCTCAAGCCATCGAATTCGGCCTGAATTATACCACCAGCTTTTCTTTTTCTCCAGTTTCAAGATAACAGATCAGGGGACTCCTGGGACTTCATAATTGTTTGACAACATAATAAATCTTCTCATATAGTAGAAGAATATGTCATCCTCACTAGAAGTAGGTTTCGTACCTTAATGGAAAATGTAGAAGTGAAATAGAAAACTTCTGTAAAGGTAATCAAAATATATTATAGTGTACATGAAAAACAAATGAGGTTAATAAAACTTTTCCTTTAAAAATTTAGTGATGAATGAAATTACTGAAAAATTTTATTACATTTTCAGAAGAGAATATAAATTTATCACTGACTACTGCCTATAAATATGCACAGTACCAAACATGAAGACATACATTTCTGAAAGGGATAAGAAATGAATATTTTTCTTCAAATCATTATTAATATGAAGAAAAAAATTTCTGAAGAAAGCAAAATAACAATTCAAAGCCAGACAATCTAAAAAAAAAAAGAACAACAAAAAAAGATAGTGTGAATGTGGATGGGTATGATATATGTAAAGAAAATCTGTTGATGTAGGTGAGGTGAGCAACTGCAGGAACAAACTCTCTTAGCAGGCAAAAGACAACGGGATCTAGTGTACAGATGAAGTGTAGGTCTCAATAGGAGCCTTAACTGTTCATCGAAAAAGGGAAAAGGAGCACACATATTAGTGGATGGAAGTACGATGGTAGATGTAGTCAAGGAACTCATGGAAGTTCTTTATTCATTGCTTCTATGTTTTTCAATAAATTAAGATGCAATCCTCAGTTGAATGTGAGGAGGGGGTGCTGGACATTTGAGAAGAGAGATTTAAGGAGGAAGTATACTTGGTTTCTCAAACATTTCAAGCTCCTTCCCACCTTTGTATTTGCTGGTCCTTCTGCCTGGCAGTCTTTTCCACACATATTTATACTGCTGGCTTTTTCTTGTCAGCTCAGATATCACCTCTTTGGAAAGTCCTTCCATGACAATCCAATCTAAATTAACATCCCACTCCCCCCCCC
>NW_007740603.1:15904-17786 GCF_000696425.1 Galeopterus variegatus | reverse complement strand
ACCCCCCCCCCCCCCCCCCCCCCACGTTACTCTCTATCACATCATCCTATTTTATCTTCTTTGCAGTATTTTTCATGGTGTGAAATGGTCTTTTTCCTTTGTTTGTGCTCTCTACCCCACTCCCGTTAGAATTAAATTTTCAGGAGGTCAGGGATTTTGTCTTCCTTGTTAAGCTATATCTGCAGGGTTGAAAAGGAAATCCCTAGTATGTAATAGATGTTTGTTATGGTTAATTCTATGTGTCAAGTTCATTCAATTAAGAAATACTTAGAATCCTGGTAAAGCTATCTTTTTAGGTGTGTCTGTGAGGGTTTTTCAGTAGATATTAGCATGTGGGACTGAGTGGACTGGGTGGGAAAGATCTGCCCTCAATATGGACGAACTGTCCAATCCTCTAGAGGCCAGAAAGAACAAAAAAGGAAGGAAAAAGTGAACCACTTACTCCATCCACCATAGCAGGGTACATTCTGTGGACAGTATGGACATCAGAATTCAAGACTCTCCAGCTTTTGGGTTCCAAGACTTATACCACCAGCACCATTGGCTTCCCTGGTTCTGAGTCCTTCAGAATTGTACTGAGCCATGCTATCAGCATCCAGTTTGCAGACGACCTATCATGGGACTCCTCAGCCTTCACAATTGTGTGACCCAGTTCCCTTAATAAATCTCCTCTCATATGTGTACACACACACACACACACACACACACACACACACACACATCTGTTCATTCTGTCTCTCTGGAAAACCCTGACTAATACAATGCTCAATAAATATTTAATGAATAATTTTAAAAAATGTATAAATAAAAATATAAATGAATAAATAAAATGTCCATTGATGTGAATTGCCACCTTTATCATACACTAAATTTAAAAATGTATTTGTCTGTATTTCTCAGCTTTCCATGCTGTTCATAGTCTATTTGCTTTTTCTTGATCCTGTAGCACAGTATTTTAATTATAGAGGCATAATAAAATGATTTAGTTTATAGTAGGAAAAGTTATATTTCAGTGTTTTCTTGCTTAATCATGTATGCTTTGTTTTCCATATAAACTTCAATATCAAATTGTCAAACTGCATGAACAAAAGGCCTCTTGATAACTTTACTGGGATTTTTTTGCATTTATATATTAGCTAAGGGAGAAATGACAAAATTACAACATTGAGTTGTCCTACCCATGAAGTGATGTCTTTCCATTTGTTTAAGTCCACTTTTGTAACTTTCAGGAACAGTTTAATTTTTCCTGGTTTAGGTTTTGAACATGTCTTCCTAAGTTTATCTCTAAGTATTTAATTTATTTGCTGATATTGTAAAAGGGTTTTCTGCATTTTTACATCTTTTAACTATTAATTGTTTGTTATGTAAAGGCAACTGATTTGTGTGATAATTTTGTATAATGTTACGTTGGTGAAGATTTTTATAGTTTAAGTTACTTGTATCAAACATTCTCTGTGTTTGACGGATATTATGTCTTGGTACCTACTAACTGAGGAAAGTCTACTTTGTCTCTGCCAATTCTTTCCTCAGCCATGTCCAGTCTACTAATAAGCCCATCAAAGACATTCTTATTTTCTATTACAGAGTTTTTGATCTCTAGCATGTCTTGCCTGTTCTTTCTTTGAATTTCCATCTCCCTGCTTACATCATCCATCTTTTCTTTCATACTGTTTACTTTACCTATGAGAGCCCTTATCATCTTAATCAGAGCTGTTTTAAATTCCCTGTCTAATAATTCCAATATCACTGCCATTTCTAGGTCTCATTCTGATGCTTGCTTTGTGTTTTCAAACTGTGTTTTCTGCTTTTTTGTATGTACCGTAAATTTTTCCTTGATCACTGAACATGAAGTACTGGGTAAAAGAAATTGCTACAAATAGAG
>NW_007740603.1:14657-15803 GCF_000696425.1 Galeopterus variegatus | reverse complement strand
TCTGTGTTTGACGGATATTATGTCTTGGTACCTACTAACTGAGGAAAGTCTACTTTGTCTCAGCCAATTCTTTCCTCAGCCATGTCCAGTCTACTAATAAGCCCATCAAAGACATTCTTATTTTCTATTAGAGAGTTTTTGATCTCTAGCATGTCTTGTCTGTTCTTTCTTTGAATATCCATCTCCCTGCTTACATCATCCATCTTTTCTTTCATGCTGTTTACTTTACCTATGAGAGCCCTTATCATCTTAATCAGAGCTGTTTTAAATTCCCTGTCTAATAATTCCAATATCACTGCCATCTCTAGGTCTCATTCTGATGCTTGCTTTGTGTTTTCAAACTGTGTTTTCTGCTTTTTTGTATGTACCATAAATTTTTCCTTGATCACTGAACATGAAGTACTGGGTAAAAGAAATTGCTACAAATAGAGCTTTAGTAATAAGGTAGTCTTCAAGAAAGACTTCAGATATAACATCAGTGAGTAGAACTATGGAGTAAGAGAGTATATAAAAAAAATACAGGGAGAACCTTTGTAAGTTCATATATCATATTGTCAAAAGACCAGTTTATCCCACTAGCCACATTTCAAGGTTTTAATAGCCTTAGGTAGATAGTGGTTACTGTATTAAGCAGTACAGACATAGAAAATGTCCATTATCACAAAAAGTTTATTTGACACCACAGTTCTAGATCATGAATAAAATAGAATACATTCAGTGTAAGAACCTTAAATGGTAATAGAGAGTAATCATGACACAAAATTACTAAATTTGGCAACACTCTCCCCCCAACCCCTCCACCTCCCTTCCATTCCTGACTAGAAGTTGATAACTTTTGCAGGTGGACTTTTCTCTATATCCTACATAACTTAATTGGCAATTCATTAAGTCATGGGTTACATATGCAATGTATTTATAGGCATCATTACATGTTACAGTTTAATCATCCCAAGTACCTGTATTTTATATTAATCCATGGTGATATATCTTAAATAAATGTAAAATATTGCTTATTCAATTGTTATACTGCCAGAGTATAAGTAAAATGAATGTTCATTTAGAAAATGGGATCGAATCTTTCAGGACTAATATATTTTGTGTGGTCAAACAAAAATAATTGGGAAATGCTACTCTCTTTCACAGAAA
>NW_007740603.1:9762-11222 GCF_000696425.1 Galeopterus variegatus | reverse complement strand
AGCAGTGGGATAGCTGGGTCATATGGTAGATCTATCTGCAATTGTTTGAGGAACCTCCATGAGTCTTCTCTGTTGTTATGCAGACCCATGACAAGAAAATTAAGCCTCCAAACAAAAAAGTATTATTTGATGAATGTCAGGCAGGGCTGCTTGCCACAAAATAGGCATTCAGCTATCTTGACTGAGGTAGTAACAGAATTTTACTTAAGGCAGCACATAAACTGATTAAACTCATAACTTTTGAAACTAGCAGGCCACCACTAATTTCTGCTACTTATAGTACATGTGACCTTGGACAAGATATTAAATGTGTTGAAGTTATCATATGCCTATCTGGATCTTTTAAGTAAACTACTTAGCAGTTCTTGTCATTTATAAAACTTGAATGCAATATTGAAAAAGTGTCTATTATTATTTTGAAGAAGAGAGTTTAATAATAAATTCATACTTCAAAAGTATCCAAGATGCCTAAACGGTTTTTCTCTATAAACTTTAAATTCTTTGTTAGTAAATGCCAGGGGAGCAGAATATATGGAATGGACTTAGTTTTATTATTATTGTTATTTGTTCTTTATCTCACACTTTCTAGACATTAAATCTAGAAGTTTTGGTTTCAGGTCAGTGCTTTCTGGTTGTCAAGACAGCGAGTGCAGTTCATGTATTAGAAATTATGTAAATTAGCTTATATTGTTCTAAAAATTACATACATTAGGACTTGGTCTCAACGTCTCTTAAGCAATAAGTAAGGTGCTGATATGTGGTAATAGGCAAAATATTGGATTCACCCNGTCTCTTAAGCAATAAGTAAGGTGCTGATATGTGGTAATAGGCAAAATATTGGATTCACCCAATCACAACATTTGTGAGTAATTTTTTTTCTTATGGTGATGGTTACAGCCTTACGGGTCTGGGAAATATCTTCTAAGTGACCACTACAATAAGACCTTATATCTACTGGAGAAGATAGAAATTTAATTTTGGATGTGACATGCTAATTATGCTAATCAAAATTACATAGACATTTACTTCACTGCTCTTTGACATACAAATAATGGCTAGACTGTGTGCTCATTTGTAATATTAGCTATTAATCCTTAGTTTCTTCAAGGGTTAGTCCATTAGATTATTTTAGTCTACAGATAGAAATGAGTTTGCCTGTGAGTGAGACATGACATAAATAGGCTCTGGATTGATGAAGGTGTAATAAGATAGGGCCTATTAATTATTTATGAATTGGAGGGAAAATTCACGTTAGATCCCATATTGTGGAGTGATAGCATCTTACAGAATTAAAAAAAAAAAACAAACAAAAAAAAACAAAAGCAAACCTGGGATGTTGAGAAGGCAGTGTTGTACCTAAAAGAATCAGTGAACTTGAACTTAGAAGTCCTGTATTCAATTCAGTCCTCCACATGTAATCTTCAACAACTCACTCAACCCCTTTAATAATCAATTTCCTC
>NW_007740603.1:4886-8959 GCF_000696425.1 Galeopterus variegatus | reverse complement strand
AGTGTGAGTGTCTAACCTTGAATGAATGAAAACTTTAGCAACATTGTAGCTTTATCTGCTGGTGAATTCTTACTTTTTTCTTAAATTTAATCATTTATAAAATTATCAAGTATCCTTTCCCTTCTAGTAAATTATTCTACTCTCTTCTAAGAATGATGCTTCCAAATTCAAAGGATGGTCAACTAGTATAAGAATATAAATTAATACATTAATCAATTTGTTGAACTGAATATAGAATTTTATTTTTCCTCTCTTACACATAATAAAATATATTAGTAAAAAATCTAAGCTGTAGTGCACATTATCAATCAATACATTCTTCCAAAACATGCTGAATTTTCAAAACTGTTAGTATTGATGGTTTAGGAATGTCCCATATTTGAGTCATGATTTGGTAAAAGATACTACATTAAACACTTTCAACAAATTCCACATTGATTTGACATTATTAATACGTTGGCATCAGGAACTTCATCTCAATTGGATAAGAGCCGGTGAGCTCCCTACATGACCAAAGTTTTTGTCTCAGCCCCCACCAACAACACGAGCCTACCCTAAAGTAGTGGATGGACTTTGCACTTGACCCCCACTGCCTCGCTTGTCTATGTACGAGTTCCTGGGAGCTGCCAGCGTGTAACGCTGAACCTTATTAGTTAATTTGTGGTCTTAGTAACTTACATTTATTTTTCAGAATGAAGGCACTTTGAAAATTTAATAAGTCAATCTGTACTTGTGAATACTGGCTAAATGTAAACTGTAGTCTTATAAAACATAGATATTCCAATGTATTTCTGTTTTCAAGGGCAGTTTTCCTGTGGGAAACTGAAGAAGAAAAATCATCTATAAAACATGAGAGCTAGATAAATGTATTGAATATCAGCACTAAATTTTAGAGACCATTTCTAGGTTTTTAGAGAACATTATTAAAAATATTAACACATTTAAATTTTCCTTGTACCAATATATCAATTTTTCTGCATATTTTAAACTTTTCATAAGTAAATTTGACAGTCTGAAAGAATATCAGACAGAATTTAATAAACAGGTCTTTGCTTAAGAGGATTTTTCTAGAAGCTTTTTTTTTTTCAAAATGATAAAACTGAATGAAAAAAATATTGTTTTCATTTAGTACTATACTATTTGCTATATACATTTGAACACCCATGCTTTTTTAGAATTTTAATTTATTTTTTTTCATTGTGCATGTTTATGGGGTGCAGTTTGTTGTTTCAATACATGCATTTATTGTATAATAATCTAATCAGAATAGTTAGCATATCTATCACCTAAACATTTATCATTTATTTGTGGTTATAACATTCAAGATCTTCTGGCTATCTTGACATATACAATACAATATTATTAGTTATTGTCACCCTATTGTATCAGAACTTATTCTTCATATCTAACCGTATCTTTGTAACTTTGCACCAGTCTGCCAACATTTTCCCTGCTTCCTCTTTCCTCTCCCTTTCCCTGCCTCTGGTAACCTCTATTCTACTATTTACCTCTTTTTGTCTCTCTTTTTAACTTATTTTTCTTAATAGACCCATGATAATTGTATATATTTATGAAATACAATATGATATTTGGGTATATTCAGACTGTCTGCAATGATTATGTCAGGGTGCTTAGTATATCCATCACCTCAGAAATTTGTTACTTCTTTGTATTAGGAACATTTAACATCATTTCCACCAGCTATTCAAAGATATGAATACCTTGTGGCTAACTGTGGTCTCCACATATTACTACAGAACACTAGATCCAGTTGTTCCTCTCTACTATTTTTGTGTCCATTGACCATCCTCCCCGAATCTATTTCTCTCTCCACTGACCATCCTCCCCCATCCACTTTTCTCCCTTCGCTGGACCAGTCTCTGGTAACCACTATTCAACTCTGCTTCTGTAAGACCAACTTTTTTTTTTAGCTTCCACATATGAGTGAGAACATGTGGTATTTCTCTCTGTGCTCAGCTTATTTCCCTTGACATAATTTTCCTTAAGTTCATCCATGTTGCTGCAAATGGCAGAATTTCACTCTTTTTTATGGCTGAGCAGTATTCCATTGTTTATATATACCATATTTTCTTTATCTGATCATCCATTGAAAGACATTTAGATTGGTTCCAACTCTTGACTATTGTAAACAGAACCGTAATAAACATGGGAGTGCAGGTATCCCTTTGACTTATTGATTTCCATCCCTTTAGATATATACCCAGAAGTGGGATTGCTAAATCATATGGTAGTTCTATCTGTAGGTGTTTGAGAAATCTTTATACTGTTTTCTATAGTTGCTGTACTAATTTACATTCCCACCAACAATATTTTAGATTTTCTCTTGCTTTTAAAATATAATTACTTTTTAAGTGAATCATTGTACAGTATATGCATGCATTGAAACAACACTCTGTATCCCACAAATATGTACAATTAAATTTTAAAATGAAATGAAATAAAATAAAAAATAAATTATCTTCATTAATTAAAACAATAATTTCTCAAATATCTGTTTGGTATCTCCAGTGTGCCAGGAGCTTTCCTTGGTGCTTTTATATAGTTTCAAATAGTGCCTTTTTAAAAATTGAAACATAGTTGATTATACATACTTGTGGGGTACAGTGTTGACTCAGTATTTGTATACAATATGTGATGATTAAATCAGGATTATTAGCATATCCATCATTACAAACAGAATTATTTTTTGTGTTCAGTCCCCAATTTCACCGTCCCCCTCCCTCTCTCACACCTCTAGTAACCATAATTCTGTTCTCTTCTTCTGAATGTTCAATATATTATTGTGTTTGTTGAGCTGCGATAAACATGGCAGTTCAGGTATCCCTTCGACATGATGATTTCCATTCCTTTGAGCATATGCCCAGCTGTGGGTTTGCTGAATCATACAGTGGCTCTATCTGTAGTTGTTTGAGAAACCTCCATATTGTTTTCCACAAAGGCTGTACTAATTTACAGTCTCATCAACAATGTAGAAATGTTCCCCTTTCTCTGCATCTGCACCAGAATTTGTTATTCTCTTGTCTTTTTTGATGATATACAGTCTAACAGGGGAGAAATGATATCTCAATGTGGTTCTGATTTTTATTTCCCTCATGATTAGTGATATTGAGCATTTTTTCATTTGTCTGTTGGCCATTTGCATATCTTCCTTTGATAAATGCTTATTCAGCTCCTTTGCCCATTTTCTAATTGGGTTACTTGTTTTTTTACTGTTAGGTTCTTTGAGTTCCTTGTATGTTCTGGGTATTAATCCCCTGTCAGATGTATTCTTTGCAAATATTTTTTCCCATTGTGCAAGATGTCTTTTCACTCCGCTGATTGTTTCCTTTTCTGTGCAGAAGCTTTTTAGTTTGATATAATCTCATTTATTTATGTTTTTATAGATTCTCACCCACTAAGAAACTTAGGGTATTTGAAATAAAATAGATTTTTTTTTCTGAAATATTTAGAGAGACAGATAGTAAAATTTAAACTTGATTTAAGTATCTTTATCAGCTAAAAATCTAGGCTCTTTCTCAACATTTCATCAAGCATCTCTTAGTGAAAGCATTTCTTTTTTTTTTTTTTTCTTTTTGTCTTTTTCCGTGTCCGGCAATGGATCGCAACCCTCAGTGTCGCCCCCGTACCGGACCAGGACCGACAACGGGATCACAACCCTCGGTGTTGCTCCCGCACCTCGCTCAGCCAGTGAGCGGGAACNATATTTTTTCCCATTGTGCAAGATGTCTTTTCACTCCGCTGATTGTTTCCTTTTCTGTGCAGAAGCTTTTTAGTTTGATATAATCTCATTTATTTATGTTTTTATAGATTCTCACCCACTAAGAAACTTAGGGTATTTGAAATAAAATAGATTTTTTTTTCTGAAATATTTAGAGAGACAGATAGTAAAATTTAAACTTGATTTAAGTATCTTTATCAGCTAAAAATCTAGGCTCTTTCTCAACATTTCATCAAGCATCTCTTAGTGAAAGCATTTCTTTTTTTTTTTTTTTCTTTTTGTCTTTTTCCGTGTCCGGCAATGGATCGCAACCCTCAGTGTCGCCCCCGTACCA
>NW_007740603.1:2271-3900 GCF_000696425.1 Galeopterus variegatus | reverse complement strand
CTCGCTCAGCCAGTGAGCGGCCAGTCTGTATGTGGGATCCTAAACCTCGGCGGGAGCACCACCACACTTCCCAAGCGGCGCACTGTAGCAGTGCGCCACCGGGCCGGCCCAGGGAAAGCATTCCTACTCTGAGAAAATCCTAAATTTTTTTGTAAGTTGAATATTAATATTTTATAACAGCTTTATTGAGATGTAATTCACATACATAAAATGTACTAGTAAATCATTAGTCTTTGGTATGAAGTTTGGAACCATTCTTATCAGTGATTTGACCAAAAAGTAGTCAGTGCAACTAAACTATTCTGTTTCTCTTACATCTGGCTCATTTATATTCAAGAAAAACATACTTCTGAAATTTCTATTTCAGTGTGACAAACTTAAAAGCCTTACAAGCTTCTTAGGTATAATATTTCTTGAAATTTTTGGTTGGCATAGTTTTTCTTCTTTTCCTTGATTCCCATCCTATGATCTCACAATAAACTAAATGTGTCTTAAGAAGATGTGACAAGTATCTTTATGAAAGGAAATAAAGTATTGCAAACTAGGCAGAACACAGCACATTAATCATGAAATATTACATATGGTCAACATGTATTACTAGTAGATGCACATCACCTCTCTTAAGAGGTAGGATGGATTCACATTAATTTCCCCACTAACTTTTCCTGTGGATCATGTCTCATTATTTCCATCAAGATTGTTACTGTTACTCCTGCTCTTTCAATAATGTGTACTCAATTCTATGGAACTTGGGACATCCTAAACAATTCATTTTTTCTCTTGTATTATATTGAAATACTTTATTCTAGCCTCATAGATTTAGTACAGTATATGCTACTATGGAAATAACTTGTTTCATCAATACCCCTAGAATATTTTTTCATACCAGACTGTTGACCTTGATCCTTCTCTTTGCATTTTTCCTTTCCTGATGAGTATTATCGATGCTGGCATTGCATTAATTCATGCCTAATCACAGTCCTATAGCAATTAATTTTATGGTATAGATTTGAGATGTGGATATAAAAAGCATTTGTAAGAAGGAGAAATCATATCTATAATCTCTTTATTGATTACATTGTAAGCATATTTCTGGACAGTTATGTGAAAAATATGAAATTTCATTTTTTACTTTTAAGTTTACAAGAAGGTTAAAGATATTTTGAATTTTTTGATATCCATATCCATAGAAGTATACTCAAAATTGGAATTGATTACCAAATCTCTCTCAGGTAACATAAAGAGGAGAGTGAGAGAGAATATTCAGATTCTTGATGCATTTATGCAATTGCTTAACCAAGAACTATGGATGTTACCTTTGATCATTCCATTTATCTTACCCTGGAAATCTCATTGCTGTTGGAGTACTCTCAATTCTACCTTCCTAATAATTCCTGGGATAATTTTATCCTCTGTATCCACATTGATATAGCCTTAGTTCAAGTCATCATCATCTCCATTGAGCCTACAAACACACACACACACACACACACACTCTCACACACATTAAAAACAAACAAACAAACAACAACAACAACAACAAAAACAAAAAAACCGGGGGCGGGGGGGAGAGGAAGATATAACAACCACAATTTTTTTTTTTTGAAGTTCTTACAAAAAGCAAATGGA
>NW_007740603.1:0-1022 GCF_000696425.1 Galeopterus variegatus | reverse complement strand
GTCTCTCTTATGGAAAATGCTTAATGATATTATACATGTAAATCATGTTTTACTCCATCTGGAATACTGACTTAGTGGCTGCCATGGACTTTATAAAAATCGACTTTGTATCTGAGTTAATAAAAAAAGACAGAGATAAGAAGTAAAGTCTGTACTCATAACAAGACAGTTACTGTCTCTCTAAGAACTTCTTTAGTTCCTGCTGTTCCTAAATTAGCTTCTCCAGCTATCGCTTAATATTCTGATCTTCAATAATGTGTCAGTAACTTTCTTTTTTTTTTTTTCCGTGTCCGGCAATGGATCGCAACCCTCAGTGTTGCCCCCATACCGGGCTGGGACCGGCAACGGGATCGCAACCCTCGGTGTTGTCCCTGTGCCTCGCTCAGCCAGTGAGTGGGAACCGGTCTGTATGTGGGATCCGAATCCTTGGCGGGAGCGCCTACACGCTTCCCAAGCGGCGCACTAGCCCAGTGCGCCACCGGGCCAGCCCCAGTAACTTTCTTTTTGCATTTACTTAGTCAACCCTTGTTTTTATATAAAACTAATAATTGCAAACAGTGCAATTTAAAAGAGAACATTCTAAAATATTTTTGCAACAATTATTCAAGAAGCAAAAGCAGAAAGAGCTTCTCATGCACTCTCCTTTTGAAGCCATCAGAACCATGACCATGCCCACCTCTAAACTATCAATAGATTAATCTGCTCACTAGGGCATGGTCCTCACAATCTAATCACCTCTTCAAGGCCCCATCTTTCAATTGCCACAATAGGATTTCCCACCCTCTTAACACTATCACAGTAGGAATAAAGCTTCAATGAGTTTGGGGGGACATCCAAACCAAAGCATTTCTGGTAATGACCTATAAACTAGTTTTAGACTAATCCTCCCAAATGTAATAACTATAATCTCTAAATGAACATACTGTACATATGTTGAAGGCACCTTTAGATAGAAAAAAGGCAGAAATTGGGAAAGAGATTATCTTTTTTTTTTTTTTTTTTGTCCTTCTTGAGACCAGCCA
>NW_007740602.1:5732-29316 GCF_000696425.1 Galeopterus variegatus | reverse complement strand
AAAAAAAAAAAAAAAAAAAAAAAAAAAAAAGCTGGAGGCATAACAGTACCTGACTTTAAACTATACTACAAAGCTATATTGACCAAAACAGCATGGTTCAGGCATAAAAACAGACACACAGGTCAATGGAATAGAATAGAGAATACCTACAGCCATCTGATCTCTGACAAAGGCACCAAGTGTACACACTGGGGAAGAGACTGTCTTTTCAGCAAACGGTGCTGGGAAAACTGGGTATTTATATGCAGGAGGATGAAACTAGATCCGTACCTCTCACCATATACAAAAATCAACTCGGAATGGATTAAGGAATTAAATATACATCCTGAAACAATAAAACTCCTTAAAGAAAACATAGGAGACACACTCCAGGAAGTAGGATTGGGTACAGACTTCATGAATACGACTCCAGAGCACAGGCGACCAAAGGAAAAATAAACAAATGGGATTATATCAAACTAAACAGCTTCTGCACAGCAAATGAGACAATTAACAGAGCTAAAAGACAACCAACAGAGTGGGAGAAAATATTTGCAAGATATACATCCGACAAAGGACTAATATCCAGAATATATAAGGAACTCAACTTTACAGTAAAAAACAAGTAACCCAATTAAAAAGTGGGCAAAGATGCTGAATAGGCATTTCTCAAAGGAAGATATACGAATGGCCAACAGACACATGAAAAAATGCACAACATCGGGGCCAGCCCGGTGGCGCACTGCTACAGTGCGCTGCTTGGGAGCGCGGCGGCGCTCCCGCCGAGGGGTCGGATCCCACATACAGACCGGCTGCTCACTGGCTGAGCGAGGTGCGGGCGCAACACCGAGGGTTGCGATCACGTTGCTGGTCCTGGTCCGGTACGGGCGCGACACTGAGGGTTGCGATCCGTTGCCGGTCACGAAAAAAGACAAACAGGGGAAAAAAAAATGCACAACATCACTCAGCATTTGGGAAATGCAGATCAAAACCACTTTGAGACACCATCTCACTCCAGTTAGGATGGCTGATATCCAAAAGACTGAGAATGATAAATGTCGGCAAGGTTGCAGAGAAAACGGAACCCTCATACACTGCAAAATGGTGCAGGCTTTATGGAAAATGGTATGGACGTTCCTCAAATAACTACAGATAGATCTACCATATGACCCAGGTATTCCACTGCTGGGAATATATGCAGAAGAATGGAAATCATCATGTTGAAGGGACACCTGAACTCCAGTGTTTATTGAAGCACTATTTACAGTAGCCAGGAGTTGGAACAAGCCCAAATATCCATCATCAGATGAGTGGATAAGGAAACTGTGGTATATCTACAAAGTGGAATACTACTCTGTTATAAAAAAAGAATGAAATACTACAATTTAATTACATTCCATACTGATAAATTAAAATAAAAAAAATTTTAAATCTACCTTTTAGAGACATTTAAAAAAATTAAACATAGAATTAACACACAGCCCAGCGATTTCACTCCTAAAATATATATCCAAAAGAATTAAAAACAGAGGCTCAAGCAGACACTCCTGACCACCATTCGTTGCAGTTATTCATATTAGCCAAAAGTTAGAAATAGCCCACATTGGTGAATGGATAAACATAATATCATAAATATGCACAATTCAGTATTATTAGGCCATAAAAAGGAATGAAGTTCTGATACATGCAACAGCACGATGAACCCTGAAAACATTATGATAAATGAAATAAAGCAGACACAAAAGGACAAATGTTGTATGTTTTTACTTATATGAAATATCTAGGATAGGCAAATAACAGAGACAGGAAGTCAGCTAGAGGTTGCCAGGGGCTGGGGAGAAGGAGGAATGGGAAGTTATTGTTTAATGAATATAGAGTTTCTGTTTAGGGGATAAACGAGTTTTGGAAATAGTGGTGATAATTGCATAGCATTACGAATGTAATAAATATCACCAAAGTGTAAAACAATTATTAAAAAGCACTGTAGTCAAGCCATAGGCTGGGAGAAAATATTCACAGTACATTTATTTGGCAATAGATTGATAGCCAAGATTTAAAGAATTTTTACAACTCAATAATAGAAAGAAAAAACTGAATTTTAAAATGGGCAAAATATTTGAAAAGATACTTCACAAAAGAAGATACAAAGCACCAAAAAGTACATTAAAAATGTTCAACATCAGGAGCCATGAGGGAAATGCAAATTCAAATTACAATAAGATACTACTATACATTCAGTATCATCAATAAAATTTAAAAGATTGGCAGCACTAAATGTTGGTAATGATGTGGAACAACTGGAATTCTTACACATTGTTGTTGGGGACTGGGGTTTCCAACCACTTTGGAAAAACTTCTGACAGTTTCTTATAAAAGTAAACATACACTTTGCTTTTGATTCAGCGATTCTACTCACTTACTGAAGAGAAATGGGGGAAAAAAAGATTACAAAAAGACTAGTACAAGAATGTTTATAACTTTATTCATAATAGCCCAAATTAGAAACAGTCCATGTATCCGTCCATAGAAGCATGGGTAAACAAAGTGGAGGTAATTCACAAAATGGAATATTATTTAGTAATTAAAAGGAATTAATTATTGATTCAAGCAATAACAGATTTAATTTGACGATATGCTAAGTGAAAGAAGTATTATGCAAAAAATGCTCTGGGTATGTTTCCATTTACATGAATTTTTGGAACAAGCAAAACTAATCCACGGTGGAAAAAAAAATCAGAATATTTGTTGCATGCAGGCATGGGGCTGGGGAGAGATTGTCTGATAAGGAGCACAAGGTCACTTTCCAGAGGAGTGGTAGTGCCCTATATCTTGAGAGTAGTTTGGTTTACACATATACATTGGTCAGAACTCATTTAAGATCTCTGTGCATTTCATTGTATATGAATTTTGCATCAAATAAAAAAAAGTAGTTAATGATGTGAAAGAAAAAATAATCCTGAGCTTCGAATATGATAGTCATGCAATGACATAAAACAACGGCATGTTTAAGGGACTGTTAGCACTTGCCTTGGCCAGTTTCAGCCTGATGTTTTACAGTGCAAACACCACGAATGTTCATAAGAAGTGCTGAAAGCTACCTGTTAATGTTTCTTATTGCTTAATTATCAATTAGTAGACTCTAAGCAAGTGTGCACAAATAGTGTTTATGGAGGTTGTACTTGTCAAGAACTTCCTCTCTACAGATAAAAAATTAGTGTCCGTATTGGAATATCGTAAGTAGTTGTGAAGAAAAAAGTGCTCACAATATATGTGGAAGAATCTGTGTGCAGTAGATAAGTTGAATTATTTTCAGGAAAGAGAAAACTTTTATAAAAACACATTCTTCTGTTCATGGCCATTGTAGTCTTATACAATATGATGGAAAATAAATGTAGTGTGGTTATCAGAATCTTCCAAGGATATTCAGAGTTTTCAATTCTGTGCTTTCTAGTGTTTCTTTAACATTCCTTAAAATAGGAATCAACTGAAGTATTGGTTCAAGATATATTTCCCCTTGGTCTGTTTGGGATGGGGATCCTGATATTAGTATTTTTAGCAAGTACATCAGGTGATTTGGATCAAATTGTTAGGGAGACATTGCATTTAGGTTGTAGGTAAAGGCATTAGGGCTGGCTGATTAGCTCATTTGGTCAGAGCACAGTGTTGTTACACCAAGGTCAAGGGTTCAGATCTCTGTACCTGTATGCCAGCCACCAAAAGAAAAAAAAAATTAGATAAGTACTCCTGTAATTCTTAGTGGCGATCAATAATATCTTCAGAGTTGAATGTAATAATAATAAAAACAGTGATAATACTGTTGGATATTTATTGAGCAATTACTATATTCCAGCCATTCTTGTAAATGCTTTGTTTACATTAACTCATTTAATCCTTCCAAAAGAGGGAGGTGCTATTATTATCTCTGATTACAGATGAGGAAACAGGTGAGAGGACAAATAATTTTCCCCCAGGACATAAAGTAGGTGATAGGGTCAGGCTTCAAACCCAGACACTGTGGCTACAGAGCTCATGGCTTAACCAGTAATATACATGGCTGCAATATGGGTTATAGCTTGTTGGTTTTGAGCGGAGTAATGAAGCATAGTCACAGTCCAGTAACCCAATCCCTTCTCTCCATATCTCCTCACCGTTCTCTAGCACTAGTGATCTTGAACTGAACAGGAGTTGGAAGGCTTTGCTTGAGCTCTGATGTGATCACTTGTTAGCAGCAAGAAGGTGGGCATGCTGCAGCCTGTCCCTACCAGAGGGTAATAACATGCCCTATGGGGTGCAGATCGCAGGAATTGGGGAGGTGATTCCTGGGAAAGCCTGGACAGATGCCAAGTGCTATGTCAGTCATCCTCTGCTCCTTATGCCATCTCTCTCATTGTTGCCTATCCTTATGTGTGTATGGGGCTCTTCTGCTTTTTTGATGGTCATCTGTTTTTCTTTTTTAAATTTAGTCTTGTCTCCAAAGTTTTCTCAACTATCGTTTTAGTTACTGCAGCATCCTTAGAGTTGCTGTTATTTTTGTGTCTTTCTTCTTCTTTAGGACTTTGTGGCTCATGGTTGTTGCATATGTATCTCTATTAAAAATAAATGTTTACACACATACCCCCCATCAAGAATTCTTACCAAAAAGTTGGAACTTGAATTTGATTAAGGTAATGCAGAAGACATGGGGACATGCTAAATGTGCTTCAGGGATGCAGTCAGCAAAATCCAGATGGTGAGAAAATTACAGGACCAAAGGCAGTTTCTTCAACAAAGGAAGAGGTGAGGAGCCACGGGGAGGGAGAGGAAAAAAGAGATGGAAGATGGGACCTGACAGATTAAAAGAGATTTAGAAGAGAATTACAGTGTATGGACCTTACATGGATCTTTATTCAAACAAACTTTTAAAAATCGGACAATTACGAGATAATTACAAAGTTGAATACCGATGCTTTTTAGAAATTATTTTAAAACTTTTTACATGTGATAATGAGATATTTATAGATGAAATAACATATCTGAGATTTGTCTCCAAATCCCTGGGGGTAGGGTGGAATATGTGTTGAAGCTGACTCATGAGTACATGAGGATTCATTGCACAAGTGTCTGCTTGCACAAGGGCACTTCAAAAAGTTCGTGGAAAAATAGAATTCAGAAGTAATACATATTTGTTTGAGGTTTCTTATAAGTTTTTAAAAAACGTTCTTATAACCCTTCTTCATCTACACAAACCTTTGGAATTAATAAAGCAAATCTCACTTTAAAACTGATTCTTTCTAAGGAGTTTTCATTTACCTTATACTAACTGTCCACTTCCACCTTGGCCTGGTAAGATTTTGTTCTAGTGTTTTCTGACAGGGTTTTTCTAGATAAGCCAAACTTTCTGGAAGCAGTTGCTTTGAGCATCTGTCAGTAGAGTCTGGTCAGATTGGTTAAACTGAATGAATTAAACTGAGGCAAAGTCAAATGGATGAAAACCTCCTGATCTTCCATTAAACATCTGCTCCTTCTGACAGGCTCACAGAGGTCACTTTCACTGATTTACCTGAGTTGAATTTGAGGGAGCAGGTGCAGAGTCCTTTGCGTCTTTTGTCCTGCACCTGCCTCACCTCAGGTAAGTAGAAACAGCTGTTGAGAGCAGAATAGGATTACCCTGTAGGTGGGTCTGGAATGATCCCAAATGTGCAGCTCTGTGTGCTGCCTCATTTTTAATAGCTGATATTTTTGACTTGGCATCACAAAATGAGCACATTAGGACATCTTAATAATGTACTAAATTCTTTGGGATTTTGACCAGAGTCAGGAAGGTAACTGTGATTCATTCAAGTTGCTTCACTGAATGCAATTGATAGCCTACTGCCCGAGGTGTTTGCTGGTCTTTTGCTTGCCCTCAGAGCAAAAGAACAATAGAGTTTAGTGGGCCTGCCTCTCCCCCACGGTATAATTAAATGGTTCTTGGCATATTCAATTTAGATCTCGTGCTTGTAGCAACTCCTTTTTAATAATTGTAATAAAGAGTAGGGGATAAATATTAAGGTATATAGCATGTGGCTGGATTATTTGAGTTGGGAGGGCCTGACCATTGGGGAAATGTTGTGAATTTTAACATGTATTTGCCTCATTGCCTAATTTTTTTGTTCTGGACATAGCTATGCTTATCTATATTGTTTCTAAAATTTTCTATATGATAACATGAAGAATATATAATGGTTAAATACTTGACTTCTGTAGTCACATGCAACACTCTTCCCCTATTTGCGAAATATGTGACTTGGGATATTTAATGTCTCTATCCTCAGTTGCCTATTCTGCAAAGTGAGGGGGTTAACAGAGTTAACTTCATAGGGTTGTGGTGGAGATCAAATGAAGAAAAGTATGCCAAAGGCTTAGCACAGAGCATGGAATAAGTGCTCAAGAACTTGTTATGATTATTGTTAGTAGTAATAGTATAGTAGAATATGATTTGGATATGTAACTTCGGACATTTCTTACTAAAGCAGAAATTAACATTATTTCGTACTAATAATATGGTCCTTGTCAAAACATTCAGATGGTGATTATAAATTAAATTACAAATACATAGAAAAGAAACATGTTTCAAACTTTTTGACATGTAATTGTGTGCTAAACACATTTTAATCAAAGGGAGAATGGAATTTTTGTCAAGGATGTTGATAGTTCATTTGTTTATTGGCTGCATACTAGGTATCTAAAATGTTATCTGAGTCAGTCTGAGGCAGTAATTTCTAGATCAGTATAATATTGACCTTAGCTATTTGATTCTTTAAAAAATTAGCTTACCTATTTTTAATTAGGTATTGTTTTGTAAATTTGTATATATAGTACACAAAAATTCTTTTTTTCTTACCGTATCATTCAGATGGTCTTATTAAATTAACAGGAATAGATTTTCTAGCATTAAAACTTGGAAGAATTAACCTTAGTCTATACTCTACGCTCTCTTTTTGCTATGCTTTCAAACACATAGTAGATAACACTCCATGCTGTCTCTATCAGCATGTTCCTGTTGCTTATAACAAAATACTTGAAACTAGGTGATTTATAAAGAAAATGAAATTTATTGCTTACAGTTTCTGAGGCTGGGAAGTCCAAAGTCCATCATCTGGTGGTGGCAAAAGTGACCCAGGGGTCTCACATTGCAAGATGGTGGAAGCAGAAAGAGAGAGAGAGAGACTCTCCTTTTAAAACCCTCAGAACCACGCCCCTGGCCACCGTTTTAATCCATTCACTTACTGCAGGATCATACAATCCAATAACCTCTTCAAGGCTCCACCTTTCAGTTAGCATAATAGGATTTCCCACCCTCTTAACAGTCACATTGGGGGCTGTTTTTAATACATAAAACTTGGGAGACAGTTCAAGCTTCAGTGAGTTTTTGGGGGACATAATCCAACCCACTACACGGTCTCAGGGAAAAGCCATATTAACACCTTACATTTTTAAAAGTCTTAATTTAAGCTACCTTTTTTTTTTTAAAAGAAGTTTGAGTGATACTCTATAAAGGCTACTCTGAATCAGATTTTTCATTTGGAAATGTTTAAAGAAGTTCTTTCATTTCATGTTTAAGTGTTATGGGAAATAACTGCCCCTACACTTATAGAGTTCATCATTACTTTAATATTTACTCTGTTAGGCACTTTTTAATATTAGTTTTTGACAAATAAAAAATAACACATAATACAAAATGTAATGTAATATAGCTAACACTAGTGAATTTTCCCCAGCCAATGAACAAATGTTAATTTTTTTCACATGCTCTTTAGATTTTTTGAAAGAGATAATATAGGTAAAGCTGAAGTTCCCTATCATCGCCTATAACAGGTTCAATACACCTGCTTCTCTACCGGAAGTAACTGCTGTCATTAAATTGGTGTGTATCTTTTCTTTGTGTCTGTGTGTGTGTCGGTGTTTTATAAGTTTATAATATAGTGCTGTCCATGTTGGTCCATGTATCTGTTTCACTCATTTTAATAGCTCTCTAATATTTCATTATATGAATTTACAATTCATTCATCTGGTGATGTTTCCAACTAACCGTGGAATTGCAGTAAACATCCTTGTACTTGTTTCCTTTTATATACCTGTGAGAGTTACTTCAGGATGCATTACCTATAAGTGAGATTCTGAGTTAATGAATATGCTTATTTTCAACTTTGCTGGATATTACCCAATGCTCTCATCTCCTAGTAGTGTTTACATTTCCCTTTATCTTTACTCAGCTATTCATTTTTAGAATTCACAATCTAAAATGCCTATCAATCAGAAGAATGAACTTAAATACTTTATACCCTTGTATGTAAGCTGATAAATAGATATAGATGCGCTTGTTCAATAGGTATTTACCACCATTGGGCCGACAGTTTTCATTAGGAGATTTCGCAAGTAACATGTCACATTGGCAGTTGAGAGGTTTGCCATGTCTCCGTCTCTAGCATTATTAAACTGCCACTATTTATAATCATTCCTGGAAAGAAAGGGAATGGCTTCCCAGAATAATCTACCCTACTACAAGCATGACAGTTCCCAAACACACTCGGGTGCACGATTACCCTATGGAAACATGCATATTTTTATAGTTACTCCCTAAAGTTTTGTTCTTTAACTTTACGCAGCAGCCCTCTTGGTAAAGCTAGAAAATTGTATATTCTTCTCTCTATTGCAGCTTCTGATATGCTGCCATCTACAGTTTGGTCTCCAATATCATTGGAGCTATGTTAGGGAAAAAAATTTAGCATTCTGAGCAATGACTGAAAGGGAACACTGACAGTTAAAAATGAAGAGACTGGGATTGGAAATAGCTTTTTTATTTTTTCTTTTGAAATCATTTCATGCAATTTAAAGTGGGGGGGGGGAGAACAGATAAGAGATCTTGGTCAAAACAAATTAGTAAATACAACATTTGTACATGTCCAGTTGATATAAAATACATATTTTTGCAGTTGCTTAAATGAGTATTTTCCACTGCTGAATAAAGTGAGTAAAGAGTGCTTTAAATCAATTAAGAAAGCCATGGTTTGAATTTTGTGGTTTAGACATAAAACAGATATGATACCTTGATCAAATGTCGCACATCCAAGTCAAATCCCTTCCAGTCAACATGCATATCACCTCCAACGTCGACTTCTTACTTAACAAGCTTCGAGAAATCAGCAACCCGCTCGGGAAGTATCCCTCTCCTCGCTCCCGGCCCATGGACCTTGGGGGTTTCTAAACTGAAACTATATCTGGCATCTGGTTCTTACTTCAGGGCCATGTAACTAAGATCGCCCACTCGTTCCCCTTAAATAAGACATCTCGATGGACTAATGACTAATCAGCCCATGATCACACATAACTGTGCTGTCATGCATTTGGTATCTTTTTTTTGGGGGGGGGAAGTGCCGGGGTTCAGCATTGGCCTATGGAGGCCTGGACACAGTCAAATCGATTGTAGCTGGACTTGAATCTATGCTTGGATCGGACATACCAACCATAAGGTGCTAATTCATTCATGCTTGTTAGACATAAAACACAAAGAGCACACCCACGTATACGTACACACCCATGTATACGTACACACCCACGTATACGCACACACCCACGTATACGCAATCCTCTCAACCTAGTTTTGGTTAAATCCGCAAACCCCCCCTCCCCCCTTCCCCTACCTTAATAAGCCAAAAGCGCTAAACTCTCTTGCCAAACCCCAAAAACAAGAGACACACCTCAGCCACCAGTTGAAGACGCACAACAAAACTCTAACCAAAACCAACCCCACAATTTAATTATAAATCCACCTGAAACAAGTCTCAGCCCAACCCTCAAGTAAAATGATTTAAAATTTGCTCAAAATTTCGCCAAAATTTAGGCTTAATGGGCTGAAATCCAATCCTTTTCTTATAAGGGTTTTTTAACCCTCTCCCAATACTCACATAGCACCCAATTTTTGAAATTTGGCCTGCAGCCGAAAATCAGTAGAGTTGATGTAGCTTAATTTACTAAAGCAAGGTACTGAAAATACCAAGATGAGTCTCCTAACTCCATAAACAGACAGGTTTGGTCCTAGCCTTTTTATTAGTTATTAGTAAAATTACACATGCAAGCATCCACGTCCCCGTGAAAACGCCCTTCATGTCAACAATAACTATAAAGGAGCGGGTATCAAGCACACCAACCAGGTAGCTCATAACACCTCGCCACACCCCCACGGGATACAGCAGTGATAAAAATTTAGCAATGAACGAAAGTTCGACTAAGTTATACTAATTTAGGATTGGTAAATTTCGTGCCAGCCACAGGGGTCATACAATTAATCCAAATAAATAAAATTCAGCATAAAGCGTGTTTAAGAGCGAACAACAAATAAAGTTAAATCTTATCTAAACTGTAAAAAGCCATAGATAAAGGTAAAATAGACCACGAAAGCGACTTTATTAACAATCAACACACGACAGTTGAGACCCAAACTGGGATTAGATACCCCACTATGGCCAACCGTAAACCCAAGCAGCTAACTAAATGAAGCCGCTCGCCAGAGTACTACCAGCAGCAGCCCAAAACTCAAAGGACTTGGCAGTGCTTCACATCTCCCTAGAGGAGTCTGTTCTATAATCCATAAACCCCGATACACCTTACCATCTCTTGCCAACTCAGCCTNAAAAGCTTACATAACAATAGCCATATATCCCCACACACAGATTTAACAGATGTCAACATCATGGTGTTTACTTTGGATCTTTAGGTTTCATTTTCTTTTTTAAGCAATAAAATGTTATAAATACTGCTAAAGCTTCACGCTTACCCATTAGTGTGTATCACTTCTCTGGATGTTTGCACACGTTTACCAAATGTATGGTCCCACAGACAAAATGTAACATTGTTCTGAGTGTTCTTAGAATTTTACATAAGTGATACCTCATATATCATTTTAGATCTTGCATATTTTACTGAACATGTTTTCACGATGGATCCATGTTGTAAGATGTAGATATAGTTCATTCTTTTTAACTGCTCCATAATATTCCCTTTAAGGTCTATATTTTGGCCCAGCAATCCTGCTTCTAGATGTCTCCCTTGACAAAACTTCATGTATATACAGAAGGTGATACGCCCAAAGTTCACTGCTATCCTAACTTTAGCCATTATTCATCTCCTATTTCTGCATGAAACAGGATCCACCAACCCCTCAGGAATCCCCTCAAACTCAGACAAAATTCCATTTCACCCCTACTATACAATTAAAGACGTCCTAGGAATCCTCTTATTCATCTTACTTCTCCTCACTCTAACCCTCTTCCACCCGGACCTTCTGGGAGATCCCGACAACTACACCCCAGCCAACCCCTAAACACACGATCCCACATCAAACCAGAATGATATTTTCTATTCGCCTACACAATTCTATGTTCCGTCCCCAATAAACTCGGAGGAGTCATCGCCCTCATTACATCTATCTTAATCCTAGCACTTATCCCTACCCTACGACTATCTATACAACGCAGCATAATGTTCCAACCAATTAGACAATGCCTATTCTGAATCTTAATCTCTGACCTCCTTACACTCACTTGAATTGGAGGCCAACCAATAGAATACCCCTTTACCTCTATTGGCCAGACAGCATCTATCCTATACTTTTTCATTATTCTCATCCTCATACCCCTAGCTAACCTCATTGAAAATAAACTCCTCAAATGAAGAAGTCCCTGTAGTATAAAAGTTACCCTGGCCTTGTAAACCAGAAATGAAGGAAACACCCTTCCTGGGACAATCAAGGAGAGAACTTCCCGTCCTACCCTCGGCACCCAAAGCCAAAATTCTACTTAAACTACTCCCTGCCCACACCTAAATTTTACTCTGCAAGTGTCTCATCAGTATTGAAGAAATTAACAAAAATAATAAATACCCTATGTACATCATGCATTAAATGAATTTCCCCATGAATAATATGCTAGTGCTATAATATCCATAAAGTATATAGTACATATATGTATTATCATACATACAGTCATTTACCCCATGCATATAAGCAAGTACTAGGTATGGTTAACTGTACATAAGACATGAGTGGTTTATCGTGCATAACACTGAACCAACCATGGATATCTAAAACAGATATCATATCTTGATCAAATGTAGCGCATTCAAGTCACATCATTTCTAGCCAACATGCATATCACCTCCAATGTCAGTCTCTTATCTACCAAGCTTCAAGAAACCAGCAACCTGCTCAGGAAGTACCCCTCTCCTTGCTCCGGGCCCATGAACCCTGGGGGTTTCTAACCTGAAACTATATCTGGCATCTGGTTCTTACCTCAGGGCCATAGAATCAAGATCGTCCACTCGTTCCCCTTAAATAAGACATCTCGATGGACTAATGACTAATCAGCCCATGATCACACATAACTGTGCTGCCATGCATTTGGTATCTTTCTTTTGGGGGTTGGGGGAAGTGCCGGGGTTCAGCATTGGCCTAGGGAGGCCTCGACACAGTCAAATCGATTGTAGCTGGACTTGAATCTATGCTTGGATCGGACATAACAACCATAAAGTGTTAATCATTCATGCTTGCAGGACATAAAGCGCAGAAGGTATACACACCCACGTGTATACACACCCACGTGTATACAACCCTCATAACCCAGTTTTGGTTAAATCTGCAAACCTCCCCTCCCCCCTTTCCCCAACCTTAGCAAACCATAGGCGCTAAACTCTCTTGCCAAACCCCAAAAACAAGAGACATACCCTGGTTACCGGCTGAAGACACACAACAAAACTCTAACCAAAACCAATTCCACAATTTAATTATAAACCCATCCAAAAACAGATCTCAGCCCAGCCCTCAATTAAAACAACCTAAAATTTGCTCAAAATTTCGCCAAAATTTAGGCTTAATAGGCTGAAATCCAACCTTTTTCTTATAAGGGTTTTTAAACCCTCTCCCAATACTCACATAGCACCCAATTTTTGAATTTTGGCCTGCAGCTGAAAATTAGTAGAGTCGATGTAGCTTAATTCACCAAAGCAAGGTACTGAAAATACCAAGATGAGTTTCCCAACTCCATAAACAGACAGGTTTGGTCCTAGCCTTTTTATTAGTTATCAGTAAAATTACACATGCAAGCATCCGTGCCCCCGTGAAAACGCCCTTTAAGTCAACAACAACTAAAAGGAGTGGGTATCAAGCACACCAACCAGGTAGCTCATAACACCTCGCCCAGCCACACCCCCATGGGATACAGCAGTGGTAAAAATTTAGCAGTGAATGAACGTTTGACGAAGTTATACTAATCTAGGATTGGTAAATTTCGTGCCAGCCACCGCGGTCATACGATTAATCCAAATAAATAAAACTCGGCATAAAGCATGTTTAAGAGCAAACAACAAATAAAGTTAAACCCTGCCTAAACTGTAAAAAGCCATAGCTAAAGGTAAAATAAACCACGAAAGTAACTTTATTAATAATCTGAATACACGACAGTTGAGACCCAAACTGGGATTAGATACCCCACTATGCCCAACCGTAAACCCAAATGACTAACCAAATGAAGCCACTCGCCAGAGTACTACCAGCAACAGCCCAAAACTCAAAGGACTTGGCGGTCACGACAACCTTTATGAAAACTAAAGGTCAAAGGAGGATTTAGCAGTAAATTAAGAATAGAGAGCTCAATTGAAAAAGGCCATGAAGCACGCACACACCGCCCGTCACCCTCCTCAAACATCACCGCAGACAAACCTATACCAACACTGCAACAAACTAACCTAGAGGAGACAAGCCGTAACAAAGTAAGTGTACTAGAAAGTGTACTTGGACACACCAAAGTGTAGCTTAACCTAAAGCATCCAGCCTACACCCGGAAGATTTCACACTAACTGACCACTTTGAACCGGCCCTAGCCCAAACAACCCAAACATAAAAAAAAATCCGATCCTTAAATCAAAACATTCAACTACCCTTAAAAGTATAGGAGATAGAAATTATTCACAGGCGCTATAGAGATAGTACCGTAAGGGAAAGATGAAAGAATAGCCCCTACTACCAAACAGCAAAGCTTTCCCCTTGTACCTTTTGCATAATGAGCTAGAACAACTTTGACAAAGAGAACTTCAGCCCAGAACCCCGAAACCAGACGAGCTACTCATAGGCAGTCACAAGGACAAACATATCTATGTAGCAAAATAGTGAGAGTAGAGGTGAAATGCCAACCGAGCCTGGTGATGGCTGGTTGTCCAGCGCAGAATCCCAGTTCAACTTTAAACTTACCTAAAGAACATACGACTCTCAATGTAAGTTTAAATGCTAATCCAAAGGGGTACAGCTCTTTAGACACGGGACTCAACCCCCAGTAGAGGGTAAACCACAAGACACCTATTGTTGGCCTAAAAGCAGACACCAATTAAGATAGCGTTCAAGCTCAATAAAACCATGAAATTTAATCTCTATCATCTCCATCAAACTCCTAATATTTAACTGGACCAATCTATATCCACATAGAAGCAATACTGTTAGTATGAGGAACAAGAACCTCGTTCTCCCTGCACAAGCCTATACCAGACCGAAAACCCACTGATAATTAACAATATAATAAAAACTGCCCAACCAGAATCCACTTATAGCTTCAATTGTTAACCCAACACAGGCATGCACAAAGGAAAGATTAAAAGAGGCAGAAGGAACTCGGCAACCATAAACCCCGCCTGTTTACCAAAAACATCACCTCTAGCATTACAAGTATTAGAGGAACTGCCTGCCCAGTGACATAGTTCAACGGCCGCGGTATCCGGACCGTGCAAAGGTAGCACAATCACTTGTTCCTTAATTAGGGACTCGCATGAAAGGCCACACGAGGGTTTCACTGTCTCCCGCCTCCAATCAGTGAAATTGACCTCCCCGTGAAGAGGCGGGGATGTAAAAATAAGAGGAGAAGACCCTATGGAGCTTCAATTAACTAGCCCAAGTAAAACAACACAAACCTAATCCAGGCACAACAACAAAACCTTCTGAGCTAGAAATTTCGGTTGGGGCGACCTCGGAGTAAAAGAAAACCTCCGAATGACCATGACTTAGACCAACCGGGGCCGGCCGGGTGGCGCACTGGATAGTGCGCCGCTTGGGAGCAGCTATTAAAGGTTCGTTTGTTCAACGATTAAAGTCCTACGTGATCTGAGCTCAGAGCAGAGCAATCCAGGTCGGTTTCCATCTATTAATGCATTTCTCCCAGTATGAAAGGACAAGAGAAATGAGGCCCAAATCTCAAAAGACGCCTCCAACCTCAATGGATGATATAATCTCAACCCAACCCGCTTCCCCCTCCCCGGCCCAAGAGCAGGGCTTGTTAGGATGGCAGAGCCCGGTAACTGCATAAAACTTAAGACTTTATAATCAGAGGTTCAACTCCTCTTCCTAACAACATGCACATTATCAACACACTCTCACTTATCATCCCTATTATAATTGCCATAGCATTCCTCACTCTCGTAGAACGAAAAACACTAGGCTACATACAACTTCGCAAAGGACCCAATATCGTAGGCCCTTTCAGCATTCTTCAACCTTTCGCTGACGCAATAAAATTATTTACCAAAGAACCACTCCAACCGCTAACATCAACCACTCTCCTATTTATAATTGCACCCACACTAGCCCTCACTTTGGCCCTCACTATATGAATGCCACTACCAATACCCCACCCCCTAACCAACCTAAATATAGGGATAATTTTTATCCTCGCCACCTCAAGTCTATCCGTCCATTCAATCCTTTGATCAGGATGAGCCTCAAACTCAAAATATGCCCTAATTGGAGCCCTATGAGCAGTAGCCCAAACAATTTCATACGAGGTCACCTTGGTCATCATTCTCATGGCAGTCCTACTTATAAACGGATCCTACACCCTATCAACCTTCATCATCACCCAAGAATTCATATGACTAATCATCCCATCATGACCTTAGCCATAATATGATTTGTCTCAACACTAGCAGAAACCAACCCAGCCCCATTCGACCTAACAGAAGGCGAATCAGAACTCGTATCAGGATTTAACGTTGAATAGATTCAACGTTGAATATGCTGCAGGCTCCTTTGCTCTATTTTTCATAGCCGAATACATTAATATCATCATAATAAATGCTCTCACCATTACCATTTTTTTAGGAACATCCTACAACATCTCCACACCAGAAATCTTCACACTCAACTTTACCACCAAAACCCTACTCCAAACAGCCCTATTTCTATGAATTCGAGCCTCATACCCACAATTCCGATATGACCAACTAATACACCTCCTATGAAAAAATTTCCTCCCACTAACACTAGCTCTGTGCATATGACACTTTTCAATACCCATTTTACTATCAGGTATTCCCCCCCAAACCTAAGAAACATGTCTGACAAAAGAGTTACTTTGATAGAGTAAATAATAGAGGCCCAAGCCCTCTTGTTTCTAGAATTATGGGAATCGAACCCACTCCTGAGAGCTCAAAACTCCCCATGCTACCCATTACACTTCATCCTAAAGTAAGGTCAGCTAAACAAGCTATCGGGCCCATACCCCGAAAATGTTGGTTCATATCCTTCCCGTACTAATTAATCCCACAACTTTCTTCACCATCTTCACAATCCTATTTATGGGTACCATACTCACAATCCTAAACTCCCACTGATGACTAATCTGAACCGGACTAGAAATAAATACATTAGCCCTCATCCCCATTTTAATAAAAAAAAAAAACTAACCCGCGATAAACAGAAGAAGCCACCAAATATTTTCTCACACAAACAACAGCATCATGCTCCTAATAATAGCTATCCAGATTAACATAACAAACTCAGGACAATGAACAATTATAAATACAGATAACACCCTAACAGCCTCATTATTAACACTGGCACTAATCATAAAACTAGGCCTATCCCCCTTCCACTTCTGAGTCCCAGAAGTTACACAAGGAATCCCCCTAACATCGGGCATAATTTTACTAACATGACAAAAATTAGCCCCTATCTCAATTATATTTCAGATAGCAGCACTGCTTAACCTCCACATTATCTTAGTCTCCGCCACCTTATCTATTCTAGTAGGAGGCTGAGGAGGACTAAACCAAACACAACTACGAAAAATTATAGCATACTCATCAATCGCACACATGGGCTGATCCACAGCTATCCTTATTTATAATCCTTCCACCATAATTCTCAACCTACTAATTTATATCCTNCACCTACCATGCAAAGTGAGCAGGACACCAGATCTGTTCCAAAGCTTTCATCAGGTGTCCTATGTGTCCTAACCACAAAGGCAGGCACAGCTGGATTAGTGCTTGCACAACAAATGTGCAGAGGTGCTGGTCTAAGTAATGACTGGGTAGCCTGCATAGGGCTAACTTTTTCACAGATAACAATGATAAACTCTAGACAAAATATAAGACAACTGCTTGAAGGCACTGAAGATCAAACAGTTTCAAAAGTGGTCAGAAACTAGTGGGACTCCAACCACTGAAACCACAGAAAGTCCACCTTAAGAGAAAAAAACATGTTTTAGGACTAAAGGATTTACTTTATGACTATAAATGCAAATATGCAACAGATCTATCCTAACAAACATAAAAACAAGCCTCCAAAAGTTCAAATTGGAAGGCCTTCTAGAATAAGTCAATTCTCTTCAAAAGAAGGTAACTGAATCCAGAACCTCTACAAGTCGCCATCCACAAAGCAACATTAAAATGTGATTCCTAGCCAAGAGAAAAAGGAGTCAATAGAAACAAGCAAGATGACTCACATGTTGGAATTAAATTTAAAAACAAATATAAATATGTTTAAGTACTCAAAGGAAAAAAATGGTCCAAATGAATGAACAGAGGGAATTTCAGCAGAGAAGTAGAAACTAAAAAAACCAAATGAAAATTTTAGAATGGAAAATTACATTAACAAATGAAAATTTACAAGAACAAATGGACTTTGTTCTTAAGAACAGATTGGAGATGGCAGAAGAAAAGGTCAATGAACTTGAAGACAAATTTATAAAAAAGTGTTCCAATCAAAAGAATAGAGAATAGTGCCCATGGCTCACTTGGGAGAGTGTGGTGTTGATAACACCAAGGCCATGGGTTTGGATCCCTATATAGGGATGGCCAATTAGCTCACTTAGGAGAGCATGTTGCTGACAACACCAAGGCAAGGGTTAAGATCCCCTTACTGGTTATCTTTAAAAAAAAAAAAAAGTAACAAAATGATGTCTGGGAAGGAGAGGAGAGAATGGGTCAGAAAAAATATTTGAAGAAATAATGACCCCAAATTTCATGAACTTGGTGAAAAACATCAATTTATGAATCCAGGAATCTCAGCAAACCCCAAGCAATATAAGCATAAAGAAAACACACCCATTTCTCTCTGCCATCTTTCTGTGCCACCATAATGGTGCACATGAATGTCCTGGCTGATGCTCTCAAGAGCATCAACAATGCCAAAAGGAGAGGCAAACACCAGGATCTTATTAGGCCATGCTCCAAAGTCATTGTCTGGTTTCTAACTGTGATGATGAAGCACGGTTACATTGGTGAATTTGAAATCACTGATGATCACAGAGCTGGGAAAATTGTTGTGAACCTCACAGGCAGGTTAAACAAGTCTGGAGTGATCAGCCTCAGATTTGATGTACAACTCAAAGACCTAGAAAAATTGCAGAATAATCTACTCCTGTCCTGTAAGTTTGGTTTCATTGTACTAACAACCTCAGCTGGCATCATGGACCATGAAGAAGCGAGATGAAAACACACAGGAAAATCCTGGGATTCTTTTTCTAGGAATGTAATATGTATGTACAAATAAAATGCCTCAGTGGACAAAAAAACCTAGCCCTATGTATATGACACGTCTCAATACCCATTCTGATATCAGGCATTCCCCCCCAGACCTAAGAAACATGTCTGATAAAAGAGTTACTTTGATAGGTTTCATTGTACTAACAACCTCAGCTGGCATCATGGACCATGAAGAAGCGAGATGAAAACACACAGGAAAATCCTGGGATTCTTTTTCTAGGAATGTAATATGTATGTACAAATAAAATGCCTCAGTGGACAAAAAAACAAAAAACAAAACCCAGGCATATCATAGTCAAATTTTTGAAAGACTAGGAGAAAATACTGAAAGCAGCCAGAGAAATAAGATCACATTACATATGTCTGACTTCATATCAGAAACAACGTAAGTTAAAAGCAATGGAACAAAATGTATGGGCAGAAAGAAAAAGTCAACCCAGAAATCTATGTGCAGTAAATGTATTATTAAAACATGAAAGAGAAATAAAGATATTCTCAGATAAAGACAGCCAAGATAACTCCTCATCAGCAGACCTGCACTACAAGAACTGCTGCAGAAGTTCCTCAGGCTGGAAGGAAATTACACCAGATGGAAACCTAGATAGACAGAAGAAATAAAGAGTACCAAAAGTGGTAAATATGTAGGTAAATAAAAAATGCTCTTTTTCCTTATCTTATTTTTTTTAAGACACTGATTATCTGAAAGAAGAATTATAACAATGTATGGTTGGGTTTATATTAATGAAAAATGTATGACAATAGCAAAAACGTGGTTGCAATTGGAATTATATAGATGTTAGGTTCTTACACGTAATGTTAAGTGGTACAATATGAATTTTAAGCAGATTATAATAAATTAAAGATCAACTTTCTGTGACCTGTAAACTCCTGGAGCACCCACTAAATAAAATACAAAGAGGAACATCTAAAAAGCCAGTAGAAGAAATAAAGTGGAATCTTAAAAATATTAAACACAAAAGAAGGCAGAAAAGGAAGAACAGAAGAACATCATAAAGATGGAACAAACAGAAAACAAATAGCAAAGTGTCATATTTAACAGAACCATGTCAATAATTACATATATAAATGGACCAAATACTCCAAGTAAAAAAAAGGCAGAGATTGTCACACTTGATTTAAAAAAGCAAAATCCAACTACATGTTGTCTGTAAGAGATACCTTTACATACGAAGACACATCCAGGTTGAAAGTAAACAGATGGAAAAAGATATTCAATCCCAAAGGAAAGCAGTAGAAAGCTGATGTGGCTACATCAATATCAAACAATGGAGACTTGAAGAGAAGGAATTTTACCAAAGGTAAGGAGGAATATTTCATAATGATAAAATGTTCAATTAATCAGGAAAACATAACCATGAATGTGCATGCAACTAATAATAGAATTGCAAAATTAAAATGAGAAATAGACAAATCCACAATCATAGAGATTTTAATACCTCTTGGCTTGGCAACTAACACACAACTAAAAAAATTTCAGAACACTTAAAAACACTATCAACCACCTAAACCTAATCGACATTTTAGAACACTATGCCCAACAACTACAAAATACACATTCTTTATCTGTTTTTTCCAACAGAAAGCCACTTTATTTTCTCCTGTACTCTGAGTAACTGTTCTCTTACAGCTTTATTAAATTTTTAATAACAGCATTTTGAGGTATAATTTACATACAATAAATTGCAACCATTTAAAGAGTACAATTAATTTGATAAATTCTGACAGATGTACACACACTGGAAGCCATCCAAACAATCACAATATAGAAACTTTCCATCTCCTTTCCCCCAAATTTCCTCATGCCCCTTTGCAGTCCTTCTCTCCCTCTACTTCCTGCTCCAGGCAATGACTGATCAGCTTTCTCTTGCCAGTGGTTAGTTTGTACTTTCTAGAATGTTTGATATAAATGGATTTATACAATATATACTCTTGTGTCTGATTTCTTTCACTCAATTTTTGTGAATCAGTAGCTGTTCTTTTTTTTCCTTTTAATGAATGGTATTCTCTTGTATAAATGTACCAGTTTTGTGTATCTGTTCACCTATTGCTAGACATTTCAGTTGTTTTTGGCTATTACCAATGAAGCTGCAATGAATGTTAATGTACAAATCTTTCTGTGGAGATATGTTTTCATTTCTCTTGGATATACATCTAAGGAGTGGAGCTGACCAGTTAGCTCAGTTGGTTAGAGCATGGTGTTGATAAAAACCAATGGCCAGGGTTCGATCCCTTTTACTAGCCAGTTGCCAAAACAAAACAAAACAAAAAAAACCCAAAACAAAAAACATACATCTAGGAATGAAATGACTAGGTCATAAGGTAGGTATATGGGCATATGTTTAGTGTTATAAGAATGCCAAAGAATTTTTGCAAAGTGAGTGTACCAGATTCCCACCATCATTCTTTACAAATGTTTTATTCTTCATATTCTTTTCAAGTACACATGGAACTTTCATCAAGTAGATCATACACTGGGACATAACAATAATAAAAATCAATAACAAGAAGATGTCTTTGAAAATACCCAAATATTTGGAAATCAGCACACTTCTAAATAACTCAGGGATCAAAGAACTCATAAGAGAAATTGGAAAATATTTTGAATCGAATGACAATAAAATGCAACACATTATTTCTGGGATGCAGCTAAAGCAGTGGTTAGAGGGAAGTTCATAACTTTAAATCCTTATGTTAACAAAAGAGAGATTAATGATCCTTGACCTAAGCAACCTCCTTTAGAAACAGGAAGAAAGGATATGATGTTGATGGGGGAGAGGAGGGAAAGGAAGGAAAGAAAAGGAGGAATTGATAAAGGGACATGAAAATCAACTATCTTGTATATCGATGAATTAATGTAAAAAAAGAAATGGGAAAAAAGTGCAAAGTAAGACCAAAGTAAATAGAAGAATGGAAATAATAAACTTAAAGTGGAAATCAATAGAATAGAAACAAATCATGGAGAAAATCAGTAAGATACAATGTTGTTTATTTGGTGTGTTAGTCCATTGTGTGTTGCTATGACAGAAATAACCAAGACTGGGTAACATAAAAAACAGAGGTATATTTGGCTTATGATTCTGGGACAGCTGCATCTGGCACAGGCCTCAGGCTGCTTCTACTCATGGTGGAAAGAGGCAGGCAGCCAGCGGGTACAAGCAGATCACATTGTGAGAGGAAGCAAGAGAGAGAGGGGGGAGGTACCAGGGTCTTTTAAACAACCAGCTGTTGTGGGAACTAATAGAGCGAGAACTCACTCATTACTCCCCCCACCTAGGGAGAGCATTAATCCATTCATGAAGGATCCACCCCCATGACTCAAATTGTTACACTGGGGATCAGATTTCCACATAAGTTTTGGGGGGACAACACACCCAAACTCTATCATTTGGAAATAAACATTGCCAATATTAGAAACAAAAGAGGAAACATTACAGAAACTACAGACAGTAAAAGAATAATAAGGCAAAGAGATCATGCCCAGGGTCCTAGGCAGGATCTAAAGATAGCCCCCTCCACCTAGAAGTGGGCAAGAGAGCACACCAAAAACACCACTTCCATGCAGTTGGCCCACCGCAGCCACTACCACACAGCTGCCACAAAAGTGGCTTGATGCCACAGCAGTGACCACAGCCACCACACAGGTGGCCTGCCAGACACTTGACTTCACTGATAAAAGGGGAATCACCAGCAGAGACTGGAAAAAGAAGAAGACATCTCTTTCCTCAAAGCCCACTCCAGAGTAACAGAAGAATTAACTGCTCTGCCAGATGACCATACATCAATGTAGAGATACTAGAAATACAAACATCCAAGAAAATGTGACACTTCCAAAGAAAAAAGAAAAAAAAAAAAACAGTAATTCTTAAATACCAGACCCTATAGAGCAGGAAACCCTTGAAATGGCTGAAAATGAATTCTGAGCAATAATCTTATGGAAACTCACTGAGATATAAGAAGACCTAGTCAAACAACATAAAGAAATGAGAAAGAAAAATCCAGGATATGAAGGAGGAAATTTATGAAGAGAGTAATAATACCTTTAAAGTGAATGTAGCAGAATTCATGGAACTGAAAGATTCACTCAACAAAATAAAAAACACCACTGAGAGTTTAAGCAGCAGGCTGAACAAGCAGAAGAAAGAATATCTAATCTTGAAGATAAGTCTTTTTGAAATAATCCAGGTGGACAAAACAGGAAAAAAATTTTTTTTTAATGAAGAAAAGCTAAGAGAGCTAGCAGACAATCTTAAACACACAAACATTTAAATCATGGGTGTTCCAGAAGGGGAGGAGAAAGGAAAAGGCATGAAAAACCTATTCAGTGAAATAATAACAGAAGATCTCCCAGGTACAGGTAGAGAGACACAGACCTTCAGATCCAGGAGGCTCAAAGATTTCCAAACAGATTCAGTTCAAAAAGATCCTCTCCAAGACACACTATAGTCAAACTTGCAAAGCTGAAAGACAGAGAGAGAATCTTAAAAGAAGCAAGAGAAAAGTGTGAAGTCACCTATAAGGGAGCCCCTATCAGACTAACATCAGACTTCTCAACAGAAACTCTACAGGCCAAAAAACAATGGGATGATACATTCAAAATACTGAAAGAAAAGAACTGCCAGCCAAGAACAATATACCAAGCAAGGCTATCTTTCAGAAATGAGGGCAAAATAGTGTATTTTCCAGACAAACAAAAACTGTGGGAGTTCACTACCACACGACCAACCCTACAAGAAATCCTTAAGGAAGTCCTGCATCTGGAATC
>NW_007740602.1:0-4732 GCF_000696425.1 Galeopterus variegatus | reverse complement strand
AGAAAGAAAAATCCAGGATATGAAGGAGGAAATTTATGAAGAGAGTAATAATACCTTTAAAGTGAATGTAGCAGAATTCATGGAACTGAAAGATTCACTCAACAAAATAAAAAACACCACTGAGAGTTTAAGCAGCAGGCTGAACAAGCAGAAGAAAGAATATCTAATCTTGAAGATAAGTCTTTTTGAAATAATCCAGGTGGACAAAACAGGAAAAAAATTTTTTTTTAATGAAGAAAAGCTAAGAGAGCTAGCAGACAATCTTAAACACACAAACATTTAAATCATGGGTGTTCCAGAAGGGGAGGAGAAAGGAAAAGGCATGAAAAACCTATTCAGTGAAATAATAACAGAAGATCTCCCAGGTACAGGTAGAGAGACACAGACCTTCAGATCCAGGAGGCTCAAAGATTTCCAAACAGATTCAGTTCAAAAAGATCCTCTCCAAGACACACTATAGTCAAACTTGCAAAGCTGAAAGACAGAGAGAGAATCTTAAAAGAAGCAAGAGAAAAGTGTGAAGTCACCTATAAGGGAGCCCCTATCAGACTAACATCAGACTTCTCAACAGAAACTCTACAGGCCAAAAAACAATGGGATGATACATTCAAAATACTGAAAGAAAAGAACTGCCAGCCAAGAACAATATACCAAGCAAGGCTATCTTTCAGAAATGAGGGCAAAATAGTGTATTTTCCAGACAAACAAAAACTGTGGGAGTTCACTACCACACGACCAACCCTACAAGAAATCCTTTAGGAAGTCCTGCATCTGGAATCCAAAAAATGAAAATCACTACCACAAATGCATAAGAAAGAACAAAACTCACTGTTAGAATAAAAATGCAAAAAAACCCCCAAATCTTACCATCACAAAAAACCATAATGACACTGTAATAATATTGCCCATGCTTTATTGCTGATTTTAGTAATTTTGGTCTTTTTTTCTTGATTAGTCTAGATAAAGGTTTGCAAGTTTTGTTGATCTTTTTAAAGAATCAACTTTTGGTTTTGTTGGTTTTCTCTATTGTTTTTTAATTCCCTATTTCACATATTTCTGTTGTAATCTTTGTTATTTCCCACTTATATTTGCTTTTGCTTTAGTTTGCTCTTCTTTTTCTATTTTCTTAAGGTGGAAGTTCACATTACTGATTTGAGATTTTTCTTATTTTTTATTTTTATTTTTATTTTTGTCTTTTTCGTGACCGGTAAGGGGATCACAACCCTTGGTGTGGTGTCGGCCGCACCGTGCTCAGCCAGTGAGCGCACCAGCCAGTCCTATATAGGATCCGAACCCGCGGCAGGAGCGTCGCTGCGCTCCCAGCGCCGCACTCTCCCGAGTGCACCACGGGGCCGGCCCGAGATTTTTCTTATTTTTAATATAAGCATTTAAAAGTACAAATTTTCCTCTAAGCACTGCATGAGCCCTGCATCCTATAAATGTTGATATGTTGCACTTTGATTTTTATTTCAAAGTACTCTTCAATATCCCTGTGATTTTTATTTTACCCATTGTTTATTGAGGAGATTCTTGTTTAATTTCGACACATTTGTGAATTTTCTAAGTTTCCTTTGGTTATTTGTGGTCAGAGAACATATTTTCTATGATCCTAGTCTTTTAAAATGTATTGACTTGTTTTTTGGCCAAAAATTAAAATAATAATAAAATAAAATTAAAAAAATAAAAATAAAATAAAAATACCAGGAAAAAAGAATAAATGTATATATATGTTTACTGCACCACTACTCCTGATGAAAAAAAGGAAACAAAATGAATGGGTAACAGTTGAATAAATAATAATGGGTCTATACCATGGAATATTATGTAGCCATAAAAGAATGAATTAGAACTATATACCAGTTGAGGGGCCGGCCCGGTGGCGCACTGCTACAGTGCGCCGCTTGGGAGTGCGGCGGCGCTCCCGCTGAGGGTTCGGATCCCACATACAGACCGGCCGCTCACTGGCTGAGCGAGGTGTGGGCGCAACACCGAGGGTTGCGATCCGTTGCTGGACACAAAAAAAAAAGACAAAAAGAACTATATACCAGTTGAGTTGGAGGTACTTCTATCAGATTTTTGTTAAATGAGAAAAGTAAGATACAGAGAAGTGTTTAATATGCTATTTAAAAAAGCAAGCAATTATCTCCAACTCCTTATATGTTTATTATGATTATCTGGGCATAGAGGTAAAGACAAGAGGATACACATGAAGAAATTAACATGGGTTACCTAGGGCAATGAAAAGGAAAGTAAGTGAAAACAAAATAAAACAAAACATTCCCAAAGAACACCCAACATTAAAAAATAATAATAATAAAATGAAATAAAAGAATAATAAGAGAATAATATAAACAAATTTAGTTCAATAAATTTGACAAGATGAAATGGACAGATTCCTTAATGTACCCAGAAGAAGTAAAAAATATAAATAGCTTTGTTCAAAAGAATTAAATTCTTCATTAAAAATTATCCAGTAATGTAAACTTCAGGCTTAGATGGTTTCATTGATTAATTTATCAAACATTTAGGAAGAATTAATGCCGGTCTTACACCAATTATTTCAGAAAATAGAGGAGGAAGAAATACTTCACAATTCATTTTATGAGGCCAGCATTACCCTGATATGAAAATCAGACAAAGAAAATTGCAAACTAATATCCCTGGAGACATAGATGCAAAGGTTCTTAACAAAATATGAGCAAATTGAACCTAGCAAGAATATGAAGAATAATTCATTATGGCCAAGTGGGATTTATCCCAGGCATACAAGGTGGTTTCACATTCAACATTCAATCAATGTAATTTATCACATTAACAAAATGAAAAAGAAAAATACTGTGATCATTTACACAGAGAAAAAGTGTTTTACCAAGGTCAACACCCATTTATGAAAAAACAAAACTCTCAGCAAACTATAGCGAAAAGGAAACTCCCTTAACCTGATAAACAGGCATCTGGCAATAGTCTATAGCTGACATCATACTTAAGGGTGAGAAATCAAACACTTTTCTCCTAAGATTAGGAATAACTCAAGGATGTGTACACCTACCACATTCACTGAACTTTGTTACTGAAGGTCCTGGCCTTGCCTTAAGGCAAAAAATAAAATAAAATAAAATTGGAGAACTTATACTATGATTTCAAGTGTTTACTAAAAGGTACAAAAATTACTATAGTATGCTTTTGGCCTGTTCCACTGACAAAGATCAATGGAACAGAACAGAGGGTCCAAAAGGAGACCTACACAAATGTGGTAACTGGATTTTAACAAAAGTACCAGTTGTTAGGCAATTGTGCTTTGACTGATGTCAGTCTAAGATGGCGGCAGGTTGACAGGAAGAACACCCAAAATGGCTGTGAAAAGTTTCAGGTCCCTAGAACAGCACATTTTCTGAGAACCACAAAGATCCCCCCCCCCGCTTTTTCCTCACCATCACATCCCCTTCCCGCACGGGTGAATTTCTCCACCTATAGGAAAGCCCCAACTCAGCTTAAACCCCACTCACTTCCCTCCCCTTCCTTCTTAGTCAATAGGAACAGTCCAGCTCAGCCTAACGGGATATAGAAGGCCCACCCCAACTCTCCCTGCTGCTGCTCCCACTTCCAACAGGGCAGCCCGATTGTTCATTTTGCCTGCCTAATACACTTCGGTTGAGTCCCTGTCTGCTGGTGAGTCTTATTTTGTGCTCGGGCCAGGATTTTTCCTTTCACCAGTGGAATTATTTTTTTTAAATGGTGCTAGAACAATGGGATGTCCATATAGAGAAAGATGAACTTCAACGCGTAACTCAAATCATACACAAACAATTCAAAACACCATCGACCTGCATGTAAAAGCTAAAACGATAGAACTTCTAAAACTAAACATAGGAGAAAATCTTCCTGACGTTCAGGTAGCAAAGTTTCCTAGGGCATGAAAAGCACAACTCATCAAAATGTAAAACTTCTGCTCTTCAAAAGACACCATTCTCCCTGAGGTCCTGGAAGACCGGTTCTACGGGCTCTAGCCCCACTCCCACCGCTGCCGCTGCCGCACATCCAGGCCAGCAAGGGAGCCAGCTGGATGCCCCCCGGGGTCCTGAGAGATGGGGGCCGGGATAGCCCTGCCCCCACCTGCAACCGGCTCCTAGAAGATACTTATTAACCCCATGTATTTCTTTAGGTGTGTGTCTTACCTGCTCATGTCCTTCACCAGATTTCTGCTCATACTTTTCTAACTCATTTTTAAGAGTTCTTTTTGGAAATAAGGATATTAATCCTTGTGTGTTAAAAAAAAATAACAGAGAGAGAATAGTGGTTATCAGAGGCTGGGAAGGGTTGCGGTAAGGGGAAGATAAGGGCGAACTAATGGGGACAAAACTATGCTGTCTACTGTAGATGAATCATTGGGCAGGACATGCATGTACTGAAACAACACACTGTACCCCACAAAAGTAATTATAAATAAAAAATTTTAAAAAGACACCATCAAGAAAATGAATAGGCAAATAACAATATAGAAGGAAGTATTTGCAACACGTATATCTGACACAACGAGGGGTAACTTCGACCCGGCCGCACCGCGCCTGCGCACAGAAGCCAGCCTGCTCTCTTGGCATCTGGCGCTGCGTGGGACTGGGCGCCCGCTCCCATCACGCCCGGCGCAGCGAGGCTCCGCTGGCAGGGACCGACAGCGCCTGCGCGACCGCTTTCTCCACGGCACCCGGCGCAGGCTCAGTGTGCGGAGGGCGCG
>NW_007740601.1:16761-29785 GCF_000696425.1 Galeopterus variegatus | reverse complement strand
CAAAGTATAATTGTCTCTAAAGTTTCCACCAACAGACAGCTTGCTGATAGCAAACATTTTTCACATTTTTCCCTACAGCAATTCTTTAAAATCTCTTAACAGAATCATTATGTCAACCACCTGTTAGCTCTAAAATCGTTAAAGTATACAATTCCATACTTAAACAGTGATTAGAGTTGATTAGATGGGCCATTGCCCGCTAGCTGTGGGCTGTTGCCCCTTAACCAAGGGCTTTTGTCCCACACATGCATTACCTAAAAACAATCTACTAAAAATCAAACGAGAATCAACACATACTTGATGAGAATCAAGATTTTAGCCCTCTACAATGTGGAGTCCAGAAGTGCCCACACTGTAATTGTTAGCACCACATTTACCTTAACAGTTTAGTTTCAGCCAAACCCACATCTACAGTGCTAAATTATTCCTCAAAATTTTAATTTTTCTAATTTTATAATGTTGATTNACTTCCCTTCTCTCTCTCTCATTATGATGCCTTCTGCCATGTTTTGATGTAGCAAGAAGACCCTTTTGATGCAGGTGCTGGCCCCCCAATCTTGGAATTCCTGGCCTCCAGAACTGTAGGAAACCTCTGTTCTTTGTAAATTACTCAGTCTCGGGTATTCTGTTATAGCAGCAGAAAATGGTCTAAGACATGTAGGTTAATGTTTTCAATCAAATTTGAGAACTTTTTAACCATTATTTATCTGAGTATTTTTTTTCTGCTCCTTTCTTTCTCTCCTTTCTTTCTGGTTGGTGTGCTTAATGGTGCTCACATTCCTCTGAGGCTCTTTTCATTTTTGTTCTTTTTTCTCTGTGTTCTTTGGATTGAATAATCTTCATTGATCCATCTTTAAGTTCAAGGATTCTTTCTTCTGCCAGTGTAAATTGTATTGTTTGTCCCTGTAGCACATTTTTAATTTTAGTTATTGTAGTTTTTAAATTCTTTTTTCGGCAGCCGGCTGGTATGGGGATCCAAACCCTTGACCTTGGTGTTACAAGGCTGCATTCTAACCAACTGAGCTAACCGCCCAGCCCAGTTATTGCACTCTTCAGCTTCAGAATTTCCATTAGGTTCTTTTTTAAAATATAATTTCTATTTCTTTGTTGATATTCTGTATTTGATTATACATTGTCTTCATAGAATTCCTTATTTCTTTAAGCGTCGTTTCTTTTAATTATTGAAGCATATTTATAATAGCTATTTTGCATTCTTTGTCTGTTAACTCTGACATCTTGGCCCTTTCACATATAGTTTCTTTTACCTGCTCTTTTCCTATGTGTGGGTCACACTTTCCTGTTTTTTGCATGTTTCATAATTTTTGTTAAAAACTGGACATTTTAAATTGGAAATTCGGCATATAGCAACTCTAGAACTAAGTCCTTTCTTCTCTCTGGGGTTTTTATTTGGTGACTTGGCTAGATTGCTTTAGTGATGTCTACTAACTCTCCAATCCACACCCCACTCCACACACACACAATGTAAAGTATTTGGTGCTACTCTTCAGAGAGCACATCCTTGGGTGTGTACGTAGTCAGCCTGGGATGACCATTGTTTTAGCAGGGCTCTCTTTGTTGCTTTCTGTGATCTTATTATTCAGCTGTCTGCCTCGTTTGATATCCCAGATTTTAGGCTCAACTAATTGCTAGATAATTGCTCTATTGTCTTTGACAGTGCCATGGGTCATAAATTGCTCAACAGTTTGATCCAATTAAATTCAAAGAGGAGTAGTTTTTAGGGTCAGTCTTTGATATTTGTTTTGACCCCAGCTGTCTCTTCCCCTCCCCTCCCCTTTTCCACCTCTAGTAAGCACAGTTCTTTTGTTTCCTTCTAAAAATTCAACATATTATTGTGATTGCTGTTTCTTTCTTTCTCTCTCTCTGTCTTTCTTTATTGTTTGTTTATTCATGGATTCTGCTCCCCCTCCCACTTAAGAGAGAACATGTGGTATTTCTCTTTCTACTCCTGGGTTGTTTCTCTTAACATAACTTTCTCCAGGCTCATCCACGCTGCTGCAAATGGCAGAATTTCATTCTTTTTTATGGCTGAGTAGTATTCCATTGTCTATATATACCACATTTTCCTTATCCAGTCATCTGTCAATGGACATTTATGTTGATTCCATAGTCTGGCTATTGTAAACAAAGCTGTGATAAACATGGGAGTGCAGGTATCTTTTCAACACAATGATTTCCAATCCTCTGGATACGTTATGGAAGTTTCTTAAACAACTACAGATAGAACTGGTCATAGGGCAGTTCTATCTGTAGTTGTTTAAGGAACTTCCATAATGTTCTCTATAATGGCTTAACTAATTTACAGTCCCACCAATAGTGTAGAAGTGTTCCCCTTTCTCCACATCCTTGTTTGTTCTCTGTCTTTTTTATAATAGCCATTCTAACTGGGATGAGGTAACATCTCAATGTGGTTTTGAGTTGCATTTCCCTGATGCTTAGTGATGTTGGCCATTTTTTCACAGGCCTGTTGGCCATTTGTATGTCTTCCTTTGAAAAATGTCTGTTCAGCTCCTTTCCCATTTTTTAAGTGGATTATTTGTTTTTTTACTGTAAAGTTGTTTGAGCTTTTTATATATTCTGGATATTAATCCCTTGTCAGGTATGTAGTTTGCAAATATTTTCTCCCATTCTGTAGATTATCTTTTCTCTCTGTTGATTGTTTCCTTTGCTGTGCAGAAGGTTTTTAGTTTTATGTAATCCCATTTGTTTATTTTTCCTTTTGTTGTATGTGCTTTGGGGGCCTTATTCATAAAGTCTTTGCCCAGCCCTACACCCTGGAGTGTGTTTCCCTATGTTTTCTTCTAGTTTTGATTAGGTAACTATGCAGCGACAAAGTTTGCCCAGAATTATTTTATTTTGAATTTTTCCAGGAACAGTTTTTAAAAAGAAAAAAAATATCAGAAGAAAAAAATCAAAAGAAAAAAAATATCAGACTATTCTCATGACAAACAGAAAACAAAATAAAATTCTGACCTGTTTCATCTCAAGTGCAGTGTCCAGGAAGAATATTAATTCTACTCTGGCCTTCTCTGTGTCAGGCCTATGAACTGCATCAGGAGACCGAGAAGCCCACCAGCCCAGGCGTTCAAAGTGTGGAAATTGACGTTTTCCCTGAAGATGATGCTCATTTGACCTTACAGAATCCCCAAAAGGTAATTTTCTTAGGGTGTTATTAGAAGGAACATGTGGCTCATCCACACACCTTCTCCAGGATAGCCTTTATGGAAAAATATCAGAATGAATGCAGAGACAATTGCCAGAATTGAGTCTTAAGCAAAAGTGTAGGCCAGGGTTTCTCAACTTGGCTACTGCAACATTTGGGGAAAGAGAGTCTTGTGCAGTGGGCTTTTTTGCGAATTACAGGATGCTTAACAGTATTCTTGGCCTTTACCCAATAGATGCTAGGAGCATCCCCCAGTTGCCATCATCAAAAATGTCTCTAGACATTGCCAAAATGTCTCCTGGAGGGCAAAATCAATGAGAAACACTGGCCTATTTTTCCAGGAGTTGAGATAGCTGAAAATTACACCCTCAGTAAAGTAGCCTTCTCCTCATCACCTGGCTTTCCTAATTGGAGTTAGGCAGCCTATCAGGGTTATAATTTGTAGGGAGGAAAAGATTAAGATATTGTGTTTTTGCATGCCTTGCCACTCCTCAGCCATGGAGAGTAGTCACAGAATTGTCTCCTGAAGTCAGGCTGGGCAGAGCTCTTAGAAGGGGACTCAACAGGAAGGGTGCTTTCTTGACACCCCTCGTATCTAGAAGCCTTTTCCCAGTTGGTTTCATTTCTAACAAATCAGACCATATTAAGATATTGTGTTTTTGCATGCCTTGCCACTCCTCAGCCATGGAGAGTAGTCACAGAATTATCTCCTGAAGTCAGGCTGGGCAGAGCTCTTAGAAGGGGACTCAACAGGAAGGGTGCTTTCTTGACACCCCTCATATCTAGAAGCCTTTTCCCAGTTGGTTTCATTTCTAACAAATCAGACCATAAGGAACTACCATTGTGCTGCCATTGTGAGAGAAGGACTTGGTAAAAGATTTGACCTTTCCTTCGTTCTGATGTGCAGAAATCTGATGCTACCAGTGTGCTCTCAGAATGCAGCACCATTGATCCACAGAATACCTTTGGATGGTTACCTGAAATGGTTCCCAAAAAGGAACCAGAGAGATGTTTGCCCAAAGGTAAGTGGCAGTATTTCTGCATCCAGTTCACAGAATCTTTGGACGGGATTTCTGTTCTTCTTTGAAGCTCTGTGGTTTTGGTAGGTGCCTTTATTCTACTTCTACTGGGGACAAAAGCAAAGAGAGGGCACCCATAGATTCTTGGGGCCATGATGAAGTAGAGGAAGAAGGGATTTCAAGAAATTCTTGCTTTAGGTAGGCTCCATTCACACAGCTCAACAAGCAGGGTAAACACTCCAGAAAACTCCTAGGAAGCCCACTGGGCCACCATGCCCGCCACTCTGTATGGTCCCTAGTACACCCATTGTCAGGATGTTTGAGGTCATAGACCAAGAGAAGAACTTGGCCATTGTAGTCAGGATCTTCAGCCCATTAGCCAAACTGTCTAAATTCAAATTCTGGCCTCTAAATTTACTAGCTGTGCACTTTGTTCAATTTAGTTAACTTCTCTGTGCTTTTACAAAAAAGGATATAAAATGAGGATAATAATAGTACCTACTGCAAAGGGTTGCTGTGGGTATTACGTGAGTGAATCTAAATCACATAGAAGAGTGTCTGGCACTTAATAAACAATCAATAAATGCAGCCTTTCCTGATTCCTTGAGTGAATGTAGTGCCTCCTTCCTATGTGCCTTCATTTTCTTCTTGTATTCATCGTGGGGAATTTATTTGTATCAGTCTCTACCATGAGGTCCTTAAAAACAAAGGCTGTGACCTAATCAGCATTGTATCTCTAGTGTGACAGTAGAATCTGGCCCAGATAATGGGTTCAACAAATGTTGATAAATAAATAAACAAGTGACTTAACAAATGAATAAATAAATCTAAAAATTCAAAATTTCTCTGTAAGTTTGGGATTAACCTGGGCCCAGAAAGAACACCAACAATGGGTTTCAAATTCACATTCCAGATTGTTTGACAGTGCCAACACTGGACAGAGGACAGGCTAGGGATTCCCCATAGACTGCAGTTCTCCTGATTTACATTTGGACTGGTGTTAACAGTGGAAATGGAGAAGAAAAGTGGATTTCTAGAAGGGGGAAGGAGTGGGACAAAAGGCAGGGGAAAAATAGTCTTTTAGGAAGATTAATCTATTGATGTTCTGAAAGGTGGAGGAAGGAAAAAGGAAGAGTGGGGAGACCTTGCAGTGGCTTAGGAAGATGATGAGAAGTGGAATGTTGTAATCACCATGAAGTAAGGATCAGCAGAATTTGGAGAAGGGGAGGAGGAGTCAAGGCAGAGTGGGTGATGTCATCCATGCTGAAGGCTTGTGTGTGTTGAGAACAAATGTTCAGCTACCTGTAAACATCTCAACAATTGATCAAATTCTTTCATGTATGGCTTGGGTGGTTCACAAAGCTTGTGGCCATCCTTACCTCATTCCCTGCAGTCCTTTGGGCATAATCTGTATACTATTACTGAAAACAAAATTGCTTTATAACAACCACAAAATCTTAATGGCATACAATATAAACATATGCCTGCATGATTCAGCTGATCTAGGCTGGGTTTCTCTGCTGATCTTGGCTGGCTTTATTCATGCAAGTGCTATTACCTGGAAATCAGCTGATCTAGCTGGGCTCAACTGGGCAACTTGGCTCTGCTACACATGTCTACTGTCCTCCTCCCAGAACCAATGGGCTAGCCTGAATATGCCTTTCTTATGGAGATGTGCAAGTGAGCAAGTGGAAGCACACAAGGCGTTTCAAAGCCTAGGCTCAGAACTGGTGCACTGTGACTTCTACTCTATTCTGTTCGCCAGAGGAAGTCACATGGCTGAGCCCAAATCCAAGGGCTTGGAAAGAGGTTCTACCTCTTTAATGGGAGGAAGTACAGGTCACATGGCAAGGGGTATAATACAGGGAAGGGTGAAGAATTGAGGCTATTAATGCAATTTACTACAGACACTAACAATCATGCTACTGCTGATTCCTTTCAGGCCTCTGTTGCTGCTTCCCATGCTGTAGCATGGACAAGAGAAAGTCCCCCTGGGTCATTTGGTGGAATCTGCGGAAAACCTGCTACCAAATAGTGAAACACAGCTGGTTTGAGAGCTTTATTATCTTTGTGATACTGCTGAGCAGTGGGGCACTGGTAAATTATCATGGTCTTGTGAAGACAATGGGCATCAGGGCAGCTGGGGGAGCTATGTTCTGATTTGGCCCCTCATGGGACTGTGAATGTGGGGAGACCAGGCAGAAGTGGGATCTTCACTGCTGATTCCCTTAGGGGGCAGAGTTTTGTACAACAGCTTCTGGAGTCATGCTTCAACAGGGAAATCCCCAAGCCAGAGATGCTTTTCCTGTGGGAAAGAATAATCTAAACCAGTACGTTAAAGCAGCTACTGGAGTCTGGCACTTGGCCCCAGGCCTGTCCATCTAACTTTCATTCTTGCAGGATTTCTAGACATTTCACTGTAGCCTACATATTTCCTCCTCTAGACAGCAATGCTCCTAGCCTCTCTTTTCCTGAAGTCCATAGTGCTGCTTTCTAAAAGGTAAAATATTAGGGGAGAGGGCTACAGGGACCAGATTAGGCTATAATAAGTTGCCTTGGTATTTTCCATCATTCATGATCCCTTGAAAAAAAGGAGGATTCTGATTTATATGCATGATCCTTCCAGATCGACGTGTGGTATGAATCCAATTGAGGTTTGGAAATAACTTTGAACCATCAGCCTTTATAGCCATAGAGTTATAAATTCCTTTCTGCTCTCTCTCCATACCTTCTGGCCCTTCTTGTCTCCTCTCCACCTCCTCCCTCAGGGACAGCATCTTCGCTCCTATCACCTACATGTTTCCTTCTCTCTCTCCCTCTTTCACAGCCTCCTTCCTTTCTCTTCTATATTGTGTCTCACCTTAAAATGGCCATAATATGGAACTAAACTCTCTAACTATTTGTTATGTCCGGTGAATGGAGTCCTGGGTGCCCCCTTCTTGATTTAGAGTGACAGACATTTCACATTAAGTCACTAGCAATTGGAAAGGACAGGAAATGTCTTACTCCTCTACCACATGCCTTCTGGTTAGCACTTTATACCTGTGTGTCCAGCAGGAATCTCAGATCCTTCTGCCCCTTCCTGTGCAGGTCATGAGTCAGGTAATTGAAAGAAGATACTGGCAGCTTTATGCAAGGTAGACATACTTTATTCTTCAGATGTGAGCTTCACAGACATGCTTTATTTTAGACACAAGCTCAGTCTCTATTCCACTGACCCTCCATACTCTGCCCTCCTTACATGCTCCACTGATCTTCCATGCTCTGCTGACAGCTTTATGCAAGGTAGACATACTTTATTCTTCAGATGTGAGCTTCACAGACATGCTCTATTTTAGACACAAGCTCAGTCTCTATTCCACTGACCCTCCATACTCTGCCCTCCTTACATGCTCCACTGATCTTCCATGCTCTGCCGACCAGCAGTTCAGAGCAATTGTCTCTATACTCTTAGGATACAATAGCGGCCACAAGCCAAGTACTACATAATTACAACAATCATGCAGAATCAGTAAATGGGCTCACGTGTGCAGTTACACTACTTTTATAGCTTGCTTCTAGCAAATGTGCTGAATCTTGTCCATTTGTAACAGATACAAGATGAGAGATCCTGGCTAAACTTTTCTACTTTCCTTACACTGTGTGATCTCTAGGTGAAAATAGATGAGTACATACCAGAGCCCACCATAGACCATGATCAACATACATCCCCATTTATCTATTTACTGCGATATAAATTATTCCTCAAATAAAAAAAACAAATTTCTCTAAAACTGTCCCAGGGAACTCTCTTAATATTTCATTGCTAATCTTTGGTCTAGGGTCACCTGTAGACTGCTGGTAATTATACTTTCAGTGGGTGTCTGTTCATATTCAAGTGGTAAAGTTTCTTTTATTTATTCCACAAATGGTAACTGATGTCTACCATGCCCTTTGCTAGTCAGTGGGAAAGCAGTGGTCTTGTCAGAACACCCCAGACACATGCCCTGTGGTGCCATGGAAAGAAAACTTGTAATAAGAGAAGTAGCAAAGGGCACACTCCTAGTTCTCATCTGCTTTCAGAGAGGCAAGTATAGGCTGGGCAGAGTAAGACTTAACACACAATGCAGAGGGTGCCAGGAGAGGAACTCAGCGCCTGTTTCACTGTGCATATTTGTAAAAAGATGAGAACAAGAAACACCTAGTTCGTTGCCACTTTATGTGGTCTGTGGACCAGCAGCATCAGTATCATCAGGAAGCCTGTTAGAAATGCAGTCTTGCCCCCCCCCCCCCAGACCTGCAGAATCAGAACCTACGTTGTAACAAGTTCCCCAGGTAGTCTGGGGCTCTTTAGAGTTTGAGAAGCTCTGATCTTCTAGACAACTTTGTAACAATGGGAGCTTCCTTGTTCAGGAAATGGCTAGTTACAAGGTGGGAGCCTCCAAAACTCAGTTGCTGGTTATCAGCTGTTCATCTGTTGAGCTATCTCAGACCTTCTGAGTCAGCTTGTTGCTAAACTTCCAAAGTGAGGAAGGAAATGAGCTTCCCAGGCCATTCAGATTTGTCTTTCCTGAGGCAAACAGACAAGTCCCTGACCTTCAGGACCTTGGAGTCTAGTAGGGAATATAGATGAAGCAATTGTATACCAGCAATCATAGCCCAAGATAGGTGAAGCAATTAAGTGATATGCTCAGAGAAGCCATGGGGGATGTGGGGCCATGTAGGATGGGCACCTGATCCAATCTTGCTGGAACAGGACAGTTTCATTTAATAAATATCAACTAAGCTGAGATCTTAAGGCTGGTAAGGAGCCAGCAGGGCAGAGGAGGAGATGGAGGGTCTTCTCCAATCAAAAACCCACTTGGCAATTGGAAGTGAGACTGCTTTACTCTTTTGCATTCTTTTTTCCCAAGGCTGTGGGTAGACTTACCTTAATCCCAACAGCAGGGCTGATCTCCTTCCTGCCTTCAGTGTTTGCCTAAATGTCTTAGGCAAGTTTAGTACTAGGCCCGCTTCTCTCCCTTTTCTCATCCTTAGTAACTTTGTAAAGGCCAAAAGGGCAGTTTATATTCAAGTTATATAGATTCCACATAATCATATACACACTTTGGTGGAGGGAAATATTTGGATGTTGCATAAAAAGGGTACCTCTGAAAGTCATGATGTTCCATTTCCATAATTCCACAATGAATGTGTGATATTCAAAGTAATTTACACTGGGAGTTCTAGCCCAGAGCTTCACAAATTTTGTGTGTCATGGTATACATTCCAAATGATAATATTTGTTGGGAACACTGGGATAAATGGATAAAGCTGTTTGTGGTGGAAGATGATGGGCCTTAGGATTGGCAGGATCTACCATGGACAAAGGTATTTGAATTTAATGTAAGCACTGCAAAGGCACTGAATAGAGCCACTGAGGAAACTGGGAGGATGAAGAAGACGGTCCACCACTGGGTGGTTCTGAAAGAGTTGGCAGGATATATTTGGCAAGAGCTGAAAGGATTAGGAAGTACAGGAAATGGTGTGGTGGTCTATTAGGAAGATGTTTTCATATCTTGGGAGCCAGGATGAGAGACTGGGGAAGTATAGTAGCAACATAATTCTAGAAATAGGATTTTCCTTCTTCCATTTTCAGTTATTCAATGAGTTGATTCCATTGGAAAAGTTCAGCCTTAATACCTTTTAAGCAAAACGTCACCAATAGAAATACTAGTTTTATTCGTATAAGGAAGAAAAACAAAAAGTAAAGTCAACAAGTAGTTCTTTGTAAATACTCAACCTGGCCTGTGACTATGGTTTGTCATTTCAGGTATTTGAAGATGTTTACCTTGCTGAACAACCCAATATTCAAGCATTACTAAATTGCACTGACATTATTTTCACATATATTTTTATCCTGGAGATGGGTCTGAAATGGGTGGCCTTTGGATTTCGGAAGTATTTCACCAGTGCCTGGTGCTGGCTTGATTTCATCATTGTCATTGTAAGTTAGACCTCTGTGGCCCATGCAAGCCGGGCGGGTAAGTGGGGGAGAGGATCATATGAGAGCTGCTTTTCCTATGTGCCTCATATGGATACCTCTCCAAAAATTTGTTGTTGTTGTTGTTGTTTTATTGCCTCTTCACTTTTGTAAGTAGTTGTCATTTGTCCATCAGCAGTCCAGCCCTTCTCTGGCCCCACCCATCATACACTGCACTTCTGATGCTCACCACCCCAACATTTTCCATGATGGCTCTCATCCACTTCTCTCCATAAGCACTGACTATGTCTGATATACCTAGAATAACTTTGAGTATCCATTTTTTTCCTTCTAACTTTCCATTTCTTTTCAAGATTTGCCAAAACAGGTCAGCACCCAACAGACTCGGCTGATCCCCATCTTGACTGTCAAGCAACATAAAAGGATTGTTCACATGCATTCTCTCATCTAATGTGTGCAACAATTTACCAACTTAAGCAGCAGTATGCAACATCTACTACATTATAGATAAGAAAACCTGAATCTCAGAGGGTTAGCAACTTGTTTCAGGTCATAGAGCTGATAAGTGGTAAACCTGGGATTCACACCTCCATCTGTATGATGCTAAAGCTAATAATAGTAGTAATGGACCACATTTATTAAGTACTTTCTCTATACCAGGTATTTTGCTATATGCTCTGCATGCATTTTATCTTTTAGTTATCACAGCCACTCTTTGTGGTAGGTACTGTTACTTTTCCCCATAATCAGAGGAAGAAAGTAAGTCATAGAGAGGCTAAGAAACATGTTCAAGATTGCCCAGTGAGAAGTGGTAGAGGTGAGATTGAAATCTAGTAAGTCTCACTTTAAAGCCCTTTATTTTAAAATCTATACCCTTTTTACCATGAGATAATTAGACTTTGTTTCTGCTACTTAAGGAAGTAGATAAGACAAATGCATGAGCATAAGCCATGTGGTTAGCAAACCCCACTGGAGACCCAGTAGACTGGTTATTGGTGGACACAAACAGGCCATGTGGTTGAGGCATTTTAGAAAGGCACAAGTGCTGTAGGAGCTCCAACAGGACTCAAAGATGGGAATAAAAAATCTACAAGCTTACAAACAATTCTTTCAATTTCCAGATTGCAAACAACTCTGCACCCATTATCTTATTAGATTATAGTGAAAAATCTATAGGCCATGCGAATAGATGATTGTTATCTCCATTATAGGCACCTGTGGTTTACTGGATACAAGCCCAACACTTTAGGAGACTGGGTCCTAAAGCTAACTTTTCTGTTCTCTTTCTGTGTAACCTTAGGCAAAACCTTTCCTCTCTTTTGACATTAGTTTTCTTCTCTTCTTCTTCTTCTTTTTTTTTTTTTTTTGGTGGGTGGCCAGTGCAGGGATCAAACCCTGGGACTTGGTGTTATCAGAACCATACTCTAAGCAACTGAGCTAACCAGCCAGCCCAACATTAGTTTTCTCATGGATAAAAAGGAGGGTGTGGACTATAAATTGCCCAAATTTAAATACAAAATAGAAAACATAAGTCTGGCAATGACCATTTAAAATATCAAAACAGTAGTTCAAAACTACATTATCAAAAAAGAGCACCAGGCCCAGATGGGTTTTACAGGCAAGTTTTACCAAACTTCCAAGGAGCAGTTAACCACAATCTTGGTCAAATTGTTATAAAGAATAAAAAAAGAAGGGAAGCTTGCAAACTTGCTTAATGAGACAAGTATAATCTTGATGACAATATGAATAGAACAAAGATAAATAGAACATAAGTGAATGGAATGAAAAAAGAAAATAATCTCGTAATTATACATCTTTATAAATCACAGTGAAAGCACTCAATAAGTGTGGTTCAGTATTACCTGGGCATCATACAGACTGAGGTGTGGATCCCAAATTCACCAGTTATCAGCTTTATGAATTCAAGCAAGTTGCTAATCCTCTGAGCTTCAGGTGCTTTTATCTGTGATATGGTAGGTGCTGCATATAATGCTGCTTAGCTTGAGACATTACTGTGCAGATTAAATGAGATAATGTGTATGAAGAATCCTATAATGTTACTTGTCAATTAAGGACATATAAAATGACCTTTATAATTATGTAATATAAAAACACGAACATAAACTACAGAAAAGATATACAAATTCAACTACATCAAAATGTAAAACTTTTATTTTTCCATTCAACAATACTGTAATTACAGTTAAAGACAAGCTAGAGCCTGGGAAACAGTGCTTGCCATGTACATAACAGATCATTATTATCCACAATATATAAAAACTCCCTAAAGATCCACAAGAAAAAGACAAGCCATTGTAAAACTGGGTGAAGGATACAAATAGGCAATTCAGAGAAAGAACTCAGATTGCTAATAAATGTATGAAGAAATACACATTGTTATATCACTAGTTAGCAGAGAAGTGCATATTAAAATGAGATACCTCTTCACTCATCAAGTTGGCAAAAATTTTAAAGTTGGATGATATCTAATATTTAGAAGGATATAGAAAAATAGAATATGTAATCACTGTTAACAGCATAATTGGTACAGCCATCACAGGGAAAGTTTTGCACTATTAAGTAAAATTACAAATAAGCCTTAACTTACAATCCAGAAATATCACTTTCTGTTTCCAGGGAAAACTCTTGCATATGAACTCAGGAAAAACACACATCTGTTCAGTTTACTGTTTTTATAATAGCAAAAATGGAAATAACCTAGATATTCCCAAGCGGAAATGGATCGATAAGCATGAGTTTTTATATGGTGTTTAAAAGGAGCAAATTGTGGGCCAGCCCAGTGGCGCACTGGAGAGTGCGCCACTTGGGAGTGCGGCAGCGCTCCCGCTGAGGGTTCAGATC
>NW_007740601.1:0-15801 GCF_000696425.1 Galeopterus variegatus | reverse complement strand
GACACCGAGGGTTGCGATCCCGTTGTCGGTCCCTGGTACGGGCGCGACACCGAGGGTTGCGATCCTGTTACTGGTCAGTAAAAAAGACAAAAAAGAAAAAAAAAGGAGCAAATTGTAAGAATATATATCAACATTGTGGATTTCAAAAACAGTGCAGAGTGAAAAATCCAAGTTAGATAGAAAAAAAAAATGATAAAAGTAGCAGAAGACTTCCCATTTGAAGAGTGCAGTGGAGCGGGAAACAATGTGGGTGTTTTTATGTGAGTGCCTCACTGATGCCTCCAGGTTTGGTGGAACAGACACAGGGGAAAGTTTCCAGGTGGAAAGGTGTATAATGTCCCTATAGGAACACTTTTTCCCAGTAATGATGACAATGATTTGGTAAAGCTGGAAGAACTGCTAAGCTTTGCCATTCTTTGCCCTCTGGCTAACAGCAAAGTAGAAAAAAAAAACTGCTTAAATAACTCCCCCAACATGCAATTCTATTACAAATAAAAGCTATTATAAATAAAAAACATTTTAGATCTTTGAGAGGAGGGTACAGCAAGGTGGCAGAATAGGACTCTACAGTGATCCTTCCCCCTCACCCACCTGCATAAATATCTATTTGAACAATATCCATGCACAAAAATACCTTTGTAAAAGTTAAGGAATCCAGATTAGGGATTACAGTACCTGGTTATAGAATAATATTAAGGAAAAATGCATTGAAGAGGGTAGGAAGTACAGTTTTATATTACCAGTGTCACCACTTGCCAAACCTCAGGCTATACAATATGAAGAAAGATACCATCTGCTTGGGGGAAAGAGAGGGAAGTAAACATAGGACTTTGACTTAGACCTCAACACTGAGCCCACTACAGTAAAACCCAGCAACAAGCAGAATCACATGGCCCTTTACTCCTGGTCAGTATCTGCAGACTGAGGCTCTAGACCCACCCCAGCACCAGACAGGAAACTGTAGCCCCTGAAAGATGAACTTTAGTTCTGTCCTGCACCACCACCAGGTAACTTACAGTGATCTTGGGCTCTGAATAACCCAGTGACAGTCAAGCCTAGTAACCATGGGCTTCAGGCACATCCCAGTGCTGCACTGACTTCAGCAGCCATGGGATTTAGGTGTACCCCAACACTGTACTAGCCTTGGCAATCACAGGATTCCAGCCTAGTGCTGCATCAGCCATGGTGGTCCCAGTCTTAGGGTGCCCCCTAGCACTGCAACAAATGCAGTGGTCACAGGCTTAGGGATTACACCTGAAACCTGCCCAGAATCTCTGGACAGGCTTACTGTTTAAAAACATTCCCAGACTGGAATAAATACCTACTTTCACGATACTCAGATATCAATGCACAACCACAAGGATCAAGAACAATCAGGGAAACATGCCATCACAAAATGGACAAAATATGGTGCCAGTGACTGGCACTAAAGAGATGAAGATGTATAAACTGCCTGACAAATAATTCAAAACAGCTGTTTTAAGGAAACTCAACAAACTTCAAGAAAGCATGGAAAAACAATTCAACAATATAAGGAAAACCATAAGTGACCAGAATGAGAAACTTAACAGAGAGATTAAAATTATTTTTTAAAAAATCAAATCCTGGATCTTAAAAATATAATGCACAAAATGAAAATTCAATAGGGAGCATCAACAGCAGAATTGATCAAGCAGAAGAATCTGTGAACTAAACATAGATTATGTGAAAATATACAGTGAGAGGAGAAAAAGAGAATGAAAATGAATGAAGAAAGCTTATAGGATTTATATGATAGCATCAAAAGAGCAAATGTACAAGTCATTGGTTCTCAAGAGGGAGTAGAGAAAGATAAAAGGTTAGAGAGCTTATTTAAAGAAATAATAGTAGAAAACTTTATAAATTTGGAGAAAGATATAAATATCTAGGAACAGGAAGGTCAGAGGTTTCCAATCAGATATATTTTAAATAAGACTACCCCAAGACATATTATAATAGAACTTTAAAAGATCAAAGACAAAGAGAGGATTCTGAGAGCACTAAGAGAAAAGAAGCCAATAACATATAAGGGTGTTCTAATACACCTAGCATAAGACTTCTCAGTAGAAACCTTACAGGACAGGAGAGAGTGGAATGATATGCTCAAAGTGCTAAAGGAAAAAAAAAAACCTACCAACCAAGAATACTATGTGCAGCAAAGCTGTCCTTCAAAAATAAGGTGGAGCTTTTCAGCAACTGCAAAGCTGGGAGATCCTGGCCTGGCCAAGACATAAGATCTCATTGTCCTCCTCAGCACTTCTTGGACCATCCTTCTCCACCACAAACCTCTCAATAAAATGGTTTGACCTCCCCTAAAAAAATAAATAAATGAAAGAAAGATAAAGACTTTCCCAGCTGATCAAAGGGATTTCACCACCAGACCTGTCTTACATGAAATGCTAAAGGGAGTTTTTCAAGCTGAAAGAAAAGGATTCTAATGAGTAACACAAAAACATCTGAAAGTGTAAAACTCATTGGTAAAAGTAAGTACACAGTCAAATTCAGAATACTCTAATAATGTAATGGTGGTATGCAAATCACATATTTTTAATATAAAGATTAAAAAACAAGGGGCCGGCCCAGTGGCGCACTCGGTAGAGTGCGGCGCTTGGGAGCGCGGCGGCGCTCCTGCCGAGGGTTCGGATCCCATATAGAGACCGGTCTGCTCACTGGTTGAGCACGGTGCGGGCGTGACACCGAGGGTTGCGATCCCGTTGCCGGTCGCGGTACGGGCGCGACACCGAGGGTTGCGATCCCGTTACCGGTCATGAAAAAAGACAAAAAGGAAAAAAAAATTTTTAAATAATAATAACTGTAATAATTTGTTAAGGAATATGCAATGTAAAAAGATGCAAATTGTGGGCTGGCCCGGTGGTGCACTGGAGAATGCGCTGCTTGGGAGCACGGCGGCGCTCCCGCCGAGGGTTCGGATCCCATGTGGTGACCGGTTCCCGCTCACTGGCTGAGCGTGGCGTGGGTGCAACACTGAGGGTTGCGATCCTGTTGTCTGTCCCCCGTACGGGTGCGACACCGAGGGTTGCAATCCTGTTACCGGCCAGTAAAAAAAGACAAAAAGGAAAAAAAAATTTTTAAATAATAATAACTGTAATAATTTGTTAAGGAATATGCAATGTAAAAAGATGCAAATTGTGGGCTGGCCCGGTGGTGCACTGGAGAATGCGCTGCTTGGGAGCACGGCGGCGCTCCCGCCGAGGGTTCGGATCCCATGTGGTGACCGGTTCCCGCTCACTGGCTGAGCGTGGCGTGGGTGCAACACTGAGGGTTGCGATCCCGTTGTCTGTCCCCCGTACGGGTGCGACACCGAGGGTTGCAATCCTGTTACCGGCCAGTAAAAAAAGACAAAAAGGAAAAAAAAAAGATGCAAATTGTGACATAAAAAGTTTTAAATGTGGGTGGGGGAAGTGGATTTAAAGTGGAGAGACCCCTACCAGCCAGCCACCAAAAAATATAAAATAAAAATAAATAAAATAAAGTGTAGAGATTTCGTGATCAAAGTTAAGATGTTATCAGCTTAAAAAAACTTGAAATAACTATAAAATGTTTTTTTGTAAGTCTTATGGTAACCACAGAGCAAAAATCCTATAATATACTAAAAATATAAAAAGCAAGGAATAAAAAAAATACTACTGGAGAAAATCACTTAACCACAAACTAAGACAGTAAGAGAGGGAGAAAGGATCTACAAAACAACTAGAAAACAATTAAGAAAATGGCAGTAGTAAATGCTTACCTATCAATAATTACCTGGAATGCAAATGGATTAAATTATTCAATGAAAAGGCACAGAGTTGCTGAATGGACAAAAAAAATTTTAAAGACCCTTCTATATGCTGCCTACAAGAGACTCACTTTACCTATAAGGACACACTTAGACTAAGAGTGGAAAGATGACAAAAAGTATTCCATGCAAACAGAAATGAAAGGAGAGCCGAGTAGCTATATTTTTATCAGATAAAATAGACTTTCAGTCAAAAACTGTAAAAGAGACAAAAAGGTCATTATATAATGATAAAAGTGTCAGTTCAACAACATATAACAATCATAAATATATATGCACCCAGCATCAGAAAACCTAAATATATAAAACAAATATTAACAGATCTGAAGTGAGAGATAGATTGCAAAACAATAATAGTAGGGAACTTAAATATTTCATTGTTAGCAACAGACAGATTATCCAAACAGAAAATCAACAAAGGACATCAGGTTAAAACTCTAGACCAAATGGACCTAACAGACATCTACAGAACATTCTATCCAACAGCTGCAGAATACACATTCTTCGCAACTGTACATAAAACATTCTCTGTCATAGATCATGTGTTATGCCACAAAACAACTCTTCACAAATTTAAGAACATCAAAGTCATACCAAGTATCTTTTCAGACCAAAATGAGATGGTATAAAACTAGAAACCAATAACAGGATGAACTTTGGAAAATTCACAAATACATGGAAATTAAACATTCTCCTGTGGGTCAATAAATAAATTAAAAGAGGAATTTAAGAAACAGAAACACAACATATCAAAACCTATGGGATACAGCAAAGTAGTTCTGAGAGAAATGTTTATAGCTATAAATGGCTATATCAAAAAAGAAGAAAGATATTATATAAACAACCCAATGCTGCATCTCAAGGAACTAAAAAAAAACAAGAACAAACTAAGCCCAAAATTAGTAGAGGGAAAGAAATAATAAAAATCAGAGCAGAAATAAATGAAATGTAGACTAGAAAAACAATATAAAAGATCAATGAAACAAAATGTTGGTTTTTTGAAAAGATAAACAAAATTTACAAAACTTTAGCTAGAATAACAAAGAAAAAAAGAGAGAAGACTCAAAGGAAATCAGAGGTTAAAAAGGAGATACTACATTTGATAGCACAAAAATACTAAGTATCATAACAGACTATTATGAACAATTATATGCCAACAAATTGAATAACCTAGAAGAAATGCATAAAATCCTGGACACATACAAACTACCAAAATTGAATTATGAAGAAATAGAAAATCTGAACAGGCCAATAATGAGAAGAGATTAAATCAGTAATAAAAGTCTCCCATTAAAGAAAAGCCCAGTGCTGAATGGTTTCACTGCCAAATTCTACTAAACATTTAAAGAAGAGGTAATACTAATTCTTTTCAAACTCTTCCAAATAATTGAAGAGGAGGGAATACTTCCAAACTCATTCTACAAGGCCATCATTATTACCCTGTTACTAAAATCAGACAAGGACACAACAAAAAAGAAAACTACAGGTTAATATCACTAACGAACATAGATACAAAATTCAACATAGCGCACAGAATTCAACAACTCATTAAAAAGATCATTCACCATGATCAGGTGGGATTCATCCCAGGGATGCAAGGATGTTTCAACATATGAAAATAAGTTTGATACTTTATATTAACAGAATGAAGGACAAAAACCATATATTCATTCCAACAGAGGCAGAAAAAGCATTTGACAAAATTTAACACTCCTTCATCATAAAAACCTGCAAGAAATTAGATATAGAAAGATTGCACCTCAACATAAGAAAGGCCATATATGACAAACCCACAGATGACATTGTACTGAACAAGGAAAACTTGAAAGCTTTTACTCTAAGGTCTGAAAAAAGACAAGGATTTCCACTTTTGCCACTTCTATTCGATATTTTAATGAAGTCCTAGCCAGAACAATTAGGAGAAAGAAATAAAAGGCTTCCAACTTGGAAAGAAGGAAGTTAAATTATCCCTGTTTGCAGACTACATGATCTTATATGTAGAAAACCCTAAAGATTCCACCAAAAAACTCTTAGGACTAATAAACAAATTCAGTGAAGTTGCAGAATACAAAATCAACATACAAAAATCAGTAGTGTTTCTATACACTAACAGCAAACTATCTAAATAAGTAATCAAGACAGCAATTTCATTTACAGTAGCTACAAAAACCAAAATACTTAGGAATAAAATTAACCACGGAGGTAAAAGTTCTCTACAATGAAAACTATAAAACATTGATGAAAAATAAATTGAACAGGACAGAAATAAATGGGAAGATATCCCATGTTCATGGATTGGAAGAATTAATATTGTTAAAATGTCTATATTACTCAAAGCTATCAACAGACCTAATGCAATTCCTACTAAGGACATTCTTCACAGAAATAGAAAAAAATAATCCTAAAATTCATATGGAATCACAAAACATCCCAAATAGCTAATTCAATCCTGAGCAAAAAGAACACAGCTGGAAGCATGACACTACCTAACTTCAAAATATACTACAAAGTTATAGTAACAAAAACAGCATGGTAGCAGCATAAAAACAGACACATAGCCCATTGGAACAGAATAGAGAACCCAGAAATAAATCCACACATATACAGCCAATTGATTTTGGACAAAGGTGCCAAGAACGCATAATGGGAAAATGACAGTCTCTTCCATAAATGTTTGGAAAACTGGATATCCACATGTAAAAGAATGAAATTAGAGCCTTATCTCTCTCATATACAAAAATCAATTCAAAATGGACTAAAGACTTAAATGTAAGAACTAAAACTATAAAACTCCTAAGAGAAAACATAGGAGGAAAGCTCCATAACATTGGTCTAGGCAATTACTTTTTGGATATGACCTCAAAAATACAGGCAACAAAAGCAAAAATAAACAAATGAGATTCCATGAAACTAAAAAGCTTCAGCACAGCAAAGGAAACAATCAACAGAGTGAAGAGATAACCTACAGAATGTGAGAAAATATGTGCAAATTATACATTTGATAAGTGGTTAATATCCAAAATATGTAAGGAACTTAACTTACTAGCAAGGTAACAAATAACTCAATTTAAAAATAGGCAAAAGATATGAATAGACATTTCTCAAAAGAATACGTACAGATGTCAACAGGTATAATAAAAAATGCTCAACATCACTAATCATCAGGGAAATGTGAATTAAAATTACAGTGAGATATCATCTCACTTCTGTTAGAATGGCTATTATCAAAAAGATAAAAGATAGCAGGTGTTGATGAGAATATGGAGAAAAGGAATTCTTATACACTGTTAGAATGTAAATTAGTACAGCCATTATGGAAAACAGTATGGAAGTTCCTCTAAAAATTAAAAATAGAATTAACTACATATGATTCAGCAATCCCACTACAAGGCATATATCCAAAAAAAATGAAATCAGTATATCCAAGGGATATCTGCACTCCCATTTTTATTGCTGCACCACTCACAATAGCCAAGAAATGGAATCAACCTTTTTCCATCAACAGGTAAATGGATAAAGAAAATATGGTATGTATACACAAAGAAATACTATTTATAAATAAATAGCCATACTATTTATAAATAAATACTATTTATAAATAAATACTATTTATAAATAAATAGCCATAAAAAAGAAAGAAATCCTGTCATTTGCAACAACATGGATGAACCTGGAGGTCATTATGTTAAGTGAAATAAACCAAGCACAGAAAGACATAGACTGCATGTTCTTGCCCATATGTGCAATCTAAAAAAGTTGATCCCATAGAAACAGAGAGTAGAATGGTTGTTACCAGAGGTGGTTAGGGGGGTGGGGAGATTGGAGAGATGTTGGTCTAATGATACATAATTACAGTTAGATAGGAGGAATAAATTCAAGAGATCTATTGTACAGCATGGTGACAGCATTGTCACTCCTGTCCCATTAGGAAAAATTTTGAGAGACAAAATTACATTTAATTCCCCCAAAAGGAGCTATTTGAGTTAGGGTGAATATTAGCAAACAAATAATTTATCTTTTCTTTGTAACTTTTTATTTTGGTATTGTTTCAAACTTACAGAAAAGTTGCAAGAATAGTATAAAGAACGCCACACACTCTTTTCCCAGATTTACCAATTATTAACGTCACCCGTTTGCTTTGTCATTTTCATCACCACTTTTACCCTAAATATTTTAATGTGCATTTCCTAAGAACAAGGGCATTGTCTCACACAATCATAATACAATGACCAAAGTTAGGGTATTTCACATAATTTAATGCTAAAATCCACATTCATTTTCAAATTTTGTCAATTGTGCAACAAGATTCTTTATGACTAATTCTCTCTAACTATTCACCACCTGCCCCCTGCCCCAATCCAAGATCCAGTTCAGGATCCTATACTATCTATCATCATCATGTCTCTTTGGTTTTCTTTAATTCACAACAGTTTCTCAGCTTTCCTTTGTCTTTCATTAAACAAATACAGTAAATGCATCATACCCACCTTCGTGGACTGTAGTTTTGCCAAACAAGGAGAAAAATGGACTGTTCATCTGCCTTCCCCCTTCCAGCAGGACCTGTAGGCTTCTCAGAAAGAGGGCTCTCAACCCTTCACTTGCTTCCACAGGCACCAGGTCAGGTACACTATGTGTGCTTCTCTTCCCACCAGGTCTCTGTGACCAGTCTCACTGACTTAAAAAACCTGAAGTCCTTCCGAACCCTACGAGCACTGAGGCCTCTTCGAGCACTGTCTCAGTTTGAAGGAATGAAGGTATATTCTCCAGGTGAATGGGTAAAAGTTCATAATAGGAAAAGGCAGAAATGCTGACTGCTCTTCTTGGGCCAGGCTTTTCTTAAATTGCCAAGCTTTTCCTGAGTTTCTTCCCATGCAGCCCCATACTTGGAATTTGAGAGGTGGGGAAAAATTCTAAGATAAAATCTCCACCCTAAAAGAGTTTCTGTGACAGCCAAGATGGGTTCTGGCTTCCCTTCAAAATCCTAGGGCAGATGTATCATCAGGGCACTTCTCAAGTTAGCCTCAGTGACAACAGAAAGGACTCATTACATATGGAGCCAAGAGCAGGGCTTCTCATGGGGTAGGTATGAAGAATAAATATGGAACTCCAAGAGATCCAGCCCTGCACATCAGGCCCATCCTGGGAAGATCTAGAGCTTGGTGAGAACTACTCATCTGTTATATTTTTCTTTTCTTTTGTTTTCTTAAGGTGGTGGTCAATGCTCTCATAGGTGCCATACCTGCCATTCTGAATGTTTTGCTTGTCTGCCTCATTTTCTGGCTCATATTTTGTATCCTGGGAGTAAATTTTTTCTCTGGAAAATTTGAAAGATGCATCAATGGAACAGATACAAACTCAGTTATAAATTATACCATCGTTGCAAACCGAAGCCAATGTGAAAGTGGGAATTTCTCCTGGGTCAAAATGAAGGTCAACTTTGACAATGTGGGGAAGGCTTACCTCGCTCTCTTGCAGGTGGTAAGTGCTTTTGTTATGTTTTTCACTCTGAGGAAAGAAAAGTAGAAAGAATCATAGATTGTTTTTCAGTTAATAAAAACGTGTGACTCTTGAGATAATAGAATGAAATCCTAGTTTCTCATGTGGATGGTGGAGATAATGCCCTCTGGTATTGTCCCCTACCGGGCATCTCCAACTCTGCTGATTACTGAGCCTCAACCTCCTAGTGATTCCCTTTAAAGGATCTATACATCTCATCTTGTCCTATATGATGCCTTGCTGGCTCTCCAGAGCTCCAGCCAGAGAGCAACAGAGCCTTGGGTATAGGTCATGCCATTATGAACAGTTCCCTGTTTAAACCACAGTTGCCAGGTTTTGGAAAGGCAGTGCAAACAAATGTGGCATCAGGAAAAAGCCTTAACCAGGTTCTCTTCAGAAGTTGGACCACAGCTTCTCTAGCAACTGTTAAGGTAGAAATTTCTTTTGTTTTTAAACTTTTTTATCGCGTTTAAATGAAGAAGAAAAAAATCCAAGACAAACATTCTTGAATTCCCTTCTACTGTTCTTTTATTTGAACGCTCTGTCCTGGTAGGATGGGACATCATCATATACACATCTGCCCACTGGGCTTTTGCATGGCGTGTGTCTGTTAATGGCAAATCTGCACTTGTGTTCATGACTCTCTGCTTTTGTTGCAGGCAACATTTAAGGGCTGGATGGATATTATGTATGCAGCTGTCGATTCTAGAGGGGTGAGTCTATGTTCTACCATGTTCTAAGTTCTAGGGTCAAATCAGGGATATCATGACTATATAGACAGTCCAGAACTTCCTGCATCGTAGTTTCAGCAATCAGGGTTCTTTGCCTTGTTTTCCTTGGGAGAAAATACTATTAAATTCCACTGCCTGATAAAAATGGTTCTTATGCATCTTCCATGAGTATCAGACACCCCAGTATTCTCTAAAGTCCAGTCCTCTTTCTCCACAGTAACCAAGAAAAACCACACATGTAGGAGATGGAACCAAAAGCAACAGAATCACAGGATGCCTTGATTTTCTTTTCACATTTTCTCCAAATGGGTAGATAGGCAGAAGCCAAATTTCAAAGGGTACTTGCCTTGAACTGTAGGAAAACCTTAAGACTGAACTAAGTCTGAGTAATAGAGACCCTCCCGTGGCTCCAGGATCCCTGGAGACTAGAAGGGTCTCTAGTGATTGCCAACTGTTGAATTCTAGCTTTTTTTAAAAAAAGTAATCATGGATTTCCAAGGTTGGACAAGTACTATAAGCAATCTAGTCTATTTTATATTTCCCAGTTGGGAAAATTGAGGGATAGGAAGGAAGGGAGTTGCCTAAAGCTATTGAGTAAGCAGATGGTTGAGTCAAGAATGAAACTGATACATAGTAAGTGTCCAATCCATGTGAGCTGGTGGCAGTAGAGGTGGGATGAGTAGTGTTGCAACACTGAAGATGAGAATTAGTCTTTACGGCCATTCTACTTTTTATCATACATTCATAGACTGGTATTATGGATGGTGCATAGCAGCAAATCTGAGTTTGCATAATTCTAGGTGTGGATAATAAAATCAAATTTCTGGAAAGTTAATAGCAGGTACTTAACTATTTACAACAATTATAATTTATACTGTTCTATTTATGTATACAATGTAATTATATAATTATATGTTTTATATATAATGTAATTTTATAATTACAATTTATAACAAAGGAAGTGTTTTAGAAATTAATGTATTCATTTCTTTTATCTTTTTGAGTATGTGACCTACATCCTAGTTTGTCTTAGGCATCCATCTGCCTTGAAGTAGAGATGAGGGGTGGGGAGGAAAGCTTTTGCAGAAGTATGGCAGAAGACAGATGTGGCTTACATACGCTTCCAGAGTGAGTGCCAGATGGGTGGAGGTGTATGGAGGGATGCCTCTCCTGATGCCACTCCTGGTGTGTGCTAGCTGTTGTATGCCAGCTTCTAGCATGATGGCCCTTGTCTGCATAGTCACAGAGCATCTTGCTGATCTCAAACGTTGAAGCTGAAACTGGTCAAACCATGGACCATTCTCTGTCTCAGCTCCTCTTGGCCTCAAACACTGACTCTCTGCCATATCCTCCACAAGGGCCCTGGCCCAGCAGTCTACTCCCATCCCTATCTACATGGCCCATCATGGCAGGCCCATAGCTACTGACTCCACGTCCAAGCTACATAGGAACTGAGAGACGTTTGAGATCTCATAATGCTACCCCTTAAGTCAGCCTGCCTGAGCAATATATCACAGGCCTTCCCAACAGCAGTTTTTTTCTCAGAAAATTACAGAAGTAAAGCAAGAACACCCTCTTTACCTTCCATGTTCACTTCAATTTACTGGACCCCAACCCCCATTTGCAGACCCAAAGAGAATCAGGACACACAATTCCTAGCTCTGATTTTCTCTGTCTTTCTGTTTCTTTTCCCCACAGTTCTCTAGAGGCAAATGAAGGGAGTGTTTGTCCTTTTGTTTTCTTGTCTGAACTTCCTTCATGTGAAACTCTCCCTCTCCAAAGAACATGGACAAAAGGGATCTGAGATACTTTTGATCATAACTTGAGCTAGGCAAGCTTGGTTGTAGTCAATGTGTTCCATTCTGGAGCTTGCTTATTCATTTTTTATTCATGTATTCATTCTATGTGTATTGATAATCTACATATCAGAAGGTATGCTATGCATTAGAAATTCAAGAGTGAAAGGACATAACCACAGATTAAATAGAACAGTGGGCTCTGTATGAAAGATGTAGTAGTTCAACAATGATTGGTCATTTAGTCACCTCTGCCCAAGGTGAATATGTCCCTACTCAGGTGGCCTCACCTCCAGTCTGGCTCCCTCCAATTACATATCTATGTAGACATCCTAGAGACATTTTCAGAAGACAAATGTGATCATGCCACTTCTCACTCTTAGAATCCCTGAATGATTATTCCTTAGGAGAAAAAGCCCAGCCCCCCACCACCTGAACCCCTACCACATGGTAACACTGAAGCTGGGCTAGGGGAAACTGAAAGAGGGGCTTCTTGAGGGGCCATGGTGGTTAAAAGGAGGTTATGTAGTTGATGTTGCTGCTGAGAAACACTTTGGTCTTCTAGATAAGGAAGTTAGGATGATTTATGTTTTCTCTGGTAATTGTTTTTTTCTCTCATTTAAAAAATCCTTAACAGAAAGAAAATCAGCCGGGGTTTGAGGAGAGTCGAAGCATGTACCTTTACTTCATCATTTTTATCATCTTTGGCTCATTCTTCACTCTGAATCTCTTTATTGGTGTTATTATTGACAACTTCAACCAACAACAGAAAAAGATAAGTATGTGGGTTGCCCTGATTTGGTAATTTCACCTCTGTTCTCCAAAGGGCTTTAAAAGAATGTAATTTTGGTCTAGATTATTGTGTAAAGCCTTTATGATCTGCTTAAAAACAAAGAGGGAGCCTACCACCTATTTCTGGAGGAGATTCTCAAAAAGGAGGCTGAAAGGGGACTAAAAACATCTGGGTTTTGAGTCATTGTTTTTACTCTCTGTCTTACCATCCTAATCAATAGACATTGTTATTGTTGAGATTAAGCCTGGTAATAATTGAACCCTTAAAGAATAATAACTACCCAGATTAATACTTATAAAACTAGAGTAATATTTTTATAATCTTTCAATTGTACTCTTTATCCATGATAAAAAGAATGAACTCTCTTTTAGCAAACTTGCATCTCGGCTCCCAACACCCAAGCCTCAGCAAATCTATCAAGCCTACTTGGAAAGAAGATTATTGAGGACAAGGCATGGTTAGGGAGGTTTTTCTCCATGCATTATAATAAATAGATGTTTATTTTGCTGGCTTAAAATCTATGGGACCAGATGTAACAACAACAACAAAAAAGCTACAGTAAAATCCATAGGAGCTTTGTAATATGTGTGGAAAATTAAGGAAGACAAAAGGAAAATTTAAATAACACTAAGGCAACCACCAAATGATAACTACTTTAGACAATGCCTCATCATTTTCGTACAATCTCTTCCAGTTACTTTCTAATCAAGTATATAGTCCTTTTACACAGTCCAGATTACCTTTTATTTTTAATTTTGTAGTTTATATGCTCATTAGTTATGAACCTTTGTCATAAAATCATCTTTGCTATATGAATTTTCAGGCTGAATTACAACACGTGTTATGGACAGGCCATGATTTATCCTGATAATCCCCTCTTATTGGATACTTAGATCATTGCTAAATTTCCTGCTCTTCTGAAACAATCATGAATGTTCTTGAAATTCTGTATAAAAATGATTATTTTCTCAGGATAAATTCCTAGAATTCAAATTTTTAAGGCATTAAAGATATATTGTCAAATTACCTTCCAGAAATGCTGTTCCAGTTAGCTTCTTTCTGCAAAATATGAGAATGCCTGGTTACTCTGTTCTCTTCATTCTGTTATCATTTTTATTATGTTTTCTAGATTGATGGAGAAAAGTATTATCTCATTGTTTTATATTTATTTATTTGATCATTAGAGAGATTACATACATTTTCACAGGCTGATGGCCACAAGTATTTCTCCCTTAAAAATTATCTGTTTAGGGAGGAGGGATGGGGGTTTCGGTAATGGGCCACAATAATCAACCTCATTGTATATCAACAAAATAAAATTAAGAGAAAACAAACAAACAAACAAAAATTATCTGTTTATATCCTCTATTTTTAAGACTGAGATTGTCACCTTTTTCTTATGCATTTTTGTATAGTAAGTCCAACTGGTGACTTGCTTCTTACATTTTTGTAATGGTGTTTTTTACTTACAGATGTTAGTATTTTTAAGATTTATTTACTATTATTATTATTATTGTTTTACATTCTAAGATGTTGTTGTAGAGCAGTGGGAGGGGGAGGGGCAGGAGGAGGGGGTACAGAGGTGGGGGTGGGGGCAGGGCTGGCTCACGGCTGGCTCCTTCACTGACCTGGTTGTGGAGGGGGGGGGGTCGTGGCTGGGGCCCCCGCCCCCCCCCACCCCTGGCAGGGGACCTGGGAGGATTCTGGCATTACCTTGGATGTCACTGTGCTGGATGCAAATGTCAGAGGGTGTGGCTGGGGCCCTCAGCTCCCCACCCCAGCTTGCAAGCCCAGGGGCTTCCAGCAGCAGCTCTGTTATAGCTGGGCTGGATGTAGACATCAAAGGGGATGTGGCTGAGGCCCTCAGGGCCCCTTCATCCTGGCTCAGGAGCCCAGGGGGCTTCCAGCTCTTCTAGGTTTTATAGGTATTCTTTTTGATATTAGGCATTTATTGGTCAATATCAGAACTTTGTCTCTGATCTGTGGGTTTTTTGTGTTTTCTTTCAGTTCTGTGTTGCATTATTAGCTACTCCCACTTAAACTCTGCACTGGAACTAATTTGTTGTCCTTTGGTTCCTTCTAAAATGGGGGAGCTGGTTGTCCTTTGGTTCCTTCTAAAATGGGGGAGCTGCCTGTGGGGACCAGCACTTGAGCCCTGTGATTGAGCTAAATTGCTGCTTTGCTGCTGATTCTTAGGGGAAGGCTTTTTGTGCAGCTCAGGTTTTAAATGTTGACTTAATAAGCACTGCTGGATCTTGTGAGGTCCAGTACACCGGGTTGTGTGGGAACTCTGGTCTGGGCCTGAGTCTTTTCAGGAAACTGCACCCCCTGCAGTTCTATATTCCTGACCAGTCTCCACTGAGTGATCCTCTGCTGACTGGAGGGCAGATCAGCTGTCCATGCTGTACCCCAGTGTTCCCCCAGTGGGCCACAGACATTAGTATTTCTATGGAGTCAAACTCCCAATCTTGTCTTTTTTGGTTTCTTTTATTACATTTATGAACTGAAAGCATTTCTCAGTTCCAAAATCAGGTAACTAAATATTCACCTTTGGTTTTGCTGTTTTATGGATCTTTTTCATTTTTCGGTTGAACTCTTGTAATTCATCCAAAATGTACCTTGATACCAACTAGCCTTTGTAGCATCTGCTGGTAAAGTCATTTATTGTCATTACACCAACTATGTCATTTCTGCTGCTTGGGAGTATACAGTGTAGAGTCAACTCTATAATGTGCCTCTTGATTGCAACCAATACCTGCAATTTGGATGTTAGCCCTTGTGATTTCAGATTTATGCTTACATTAGAAATCATTGTTTTGATCAGTTCACAGAATCTTTTTGTTTTGTTTTGTTTTACTTTTTATAATGGAAAATTTCAAACATATGCAAGAGTACACTAGAATGAATCTAAAATAGCCATCACCCAGCACTTCATTTATTGACTTAAGTACATCCTTGTGCCATCTATGCCCTTATTCAACTCTGCCATGGATTTTTTTTAATGGAGCAAATCACAGACATCACATAATTTCGCTCATAAATATTTCAGAACTTATATGTTTTTAATTATAACCACAATTTCATAATCATACCTAAAAAGTTTAACATGAATTTTTTTTTTTAATTTTTATTTTGTCAATATACAATGTATATGATTATTATGGCCCT
>NW_007740600.1:15272-29328 GCF_000696425.1 Galeopterus variegatus | reverse complement strand
GATGCATTGGCCACCATGGAGTCTCCTGGGGTAGGATACCCTGCCCCCCGCATCGTGTGACTAGAGAAGCTAACTTAGGACTCATGGGAACAATAACTTGCAACACGCCAGTCACAACTGTTTAACATTTTACTAAATCAATTCACACAAATTCCAAATTGCAAATATAATTAAGGACAACAGATTCTGTTCTGCTTTTTAAATCTTTCATTTTCAAATCCATCATTAAGACAAAAAGTAAACAAAAATTAGATCTGTTGCAAATTCATGATTTTTCTTCTGAGAATAAAAGAACATTAGAGTAAAAAGAACGCCACTGGGTGTACAATAAAGCACCACAACACACGGTTACAAATGGGGCTTCCTGGCTTCTGCAACATGTAAAAGACACTGTTCTCCCCATTGCTCTGCGTCAATTAGGACTTCATTAAAATAAAACTATAAAATCTCCTAGGTTACACTAAGTCAGACACGGTCTGGAACACAGTGCTTAACAACAGTAATGCCAACTATCAGTGCTAACGTAAAAACATTTTAGAAGGTCAAAAACAATTAAACTGGAAACCAAAACCTTATTTTCCCTAGATGAGCAAAATTGAAAATGAAAAGGTTCCCGCCTCCCAGTAGGAGTGAAAGGGTTTTTTCTTTCAAATTGGAGGCAGGGGCTGGTTCTGTAGTTCCTCAGCCTAGTTGGCGTCCAGCTTGGCCATTTCCTGCACATAGATGCCTATACTCTCACTGTCAAAAAGCACGAAGTACACTGTTTTGATTGAAGAGGACATTGTGGACACGAAGTAACTGGAGATGGCCTTCAGAATCAGCTGAGCTGCTGTCTGCTTTGGAAAACCATTCCTACAGGAGAGAACAAACGTGCTCAGCAACCAAGGTGGCCATGGGACCCGCCCTCCCCAGGGGTCACCACCCTCAGAGGCCCTCGAGGCTGGCTGCTGTAGCTCGCCCCATGTTGGGTCACAGTGTCCACTGAGCCCTCTGGCTGCTTGTACACAGGTGTGAGAAAACCCAGTGCTCACAAGACAAAGGACAACCGGGCAGAGAGCTGTGATCTGCAGGAGAGTATGCTCAGTGCCTTTGGAGAAGGCATCCAGCAAGCAGACAGGATAGTGTCTGGTGGTGTGTGTTAAAAGTCCCCCAAGCGCAGTGTGAGCTCCTACATTTCCTCTGCCCATCGTCCCTATGACTAGCATGGGGCTTGAGCCACAGCCCAGGCCCTCAATGCTCCCGGTGGGTGTCAGCCCCAGGGGATGACTGGAGGCTGGAGGTTCTCTGCGAAGGTGCTGACCTCATCCACTCACATAGAAGGGTCACACCCTTTGCACCAGCCTTTGGATTTCATGGGTGCAGGGGCTCCTAGCCAGGAATCCACCCCTACTACACACCAGCTTATACCACTCCAAAGGCCAGGGTGTCAGGGAGCTGTGGGTGCAGAGGAAGATCTCTGGGTCAAGTGGGCTCCTTAGCTCAGGGATATCATCCAAGTCTCCAAGCCAAATGTATCTGAATCCATGTTTCCATTTAAAAGTAAATGTCTGTGTCAACTTTTGAAGGCAGGTGCTCAGAACTTAAGCACCTGGAGTCAGGACTGGGAAGGCTGGCACTCATTGCTCTATACAGTGTTCCTGAGGCTGTTCCTGGTCAGCATGGTACATGCATAACCCAGGGGACCTGGGAGGGGAGTGGCAGGAACGCAGCAGCTTGCCTGGTCCACTGGAAATAACCAGGGTTTGGAACCAGTGGCCCTGGATTCGAATCCCTTAACTGATCCTAATCTTCAGTTAAGGACACTGAGGGTGAGAGTTTGGGGCCATTTTTCATGGGGATTTCTTTGTTCATTGGCAGATCTACAATCTGCCTGCTGAGCCTGTGGACATGTTGGCTTGCGAGGTGCTGGGCCAACCTGCCTATCTGTGCTGGTACTGTCCTTCAGGTGGGTATCTGCCACCAGGAGGAGAGGTTTTCAAACGTGTAAGGTGAGAATTTGTTACAACACACTAGTCTCACTCGCTCCGTGCCTGTGAGGTTTGAAGCACCTGGCTGGTCGCTTGCAGAGCCATGCACATCCCACTGCCCTCAGTGCTCAGCACATGCCACAGCCACAGGAGAAAACCCACTTGCTTTTGGTCAAACATGGCTTCACCCAGCTCAATGATAAAGAGCTTAGAACTTCTGGATGCTTCAGGAAAGGAGCTCATTCTTAGAGGACAAGGGGTGTCATCCCTGGGTATGTCCCCAGCCTGTGGGCTGGGCTTCCCTCACACACAGGTGCTCCTCCTCAGCCACACAGCGCCCCTATGGAGCTGCCAGTGCACACAGTGCCACTGCTATGGAGAACGGTTCAGCACTTCAGAGCCGCTCTGGCCAGGAGAGGGTCATCAGATGTGCATAGCCTCCCCGAGGAGACACTGGAGGCTCCCGACCAACAGATGAGCCATAATAGAGGGTGCGGGGCCAGTTAAGGAAGGGCTTTGCAGGGAGTGGGCAGGTCGTCCCCTGGCACCCAGGCCCACTTGCAAATCTGAAAGCTTGGCCTGGGAAGCAGATGTTCTGACCACATCTGGCACTGCTGCCTTGACTATTTTCACAGGAGTCAAGGAGCAGAGGATGGGTTATCCAGAGCAAGATCCATGTTGGGAATCACCTGAGGAGGTAGACTAGACCTTCCATTTTGGGGGGTGTCTTCCTAGCTGTGCAGCTGCTTCCAGCTGTGGCCTGCACTCAGGCCAAGGAACTCCAAGGGCTCCGAGTGGACAGAGGCCAGTCTGTGGACTTGACCTGGGTGAGCGGGACTGAGAGGAGCTGCTCTGTGAACGTGAAGCCTGGGACCATGCTCCGTCAGCTCCCTCCAGTGAGGGTGCCCTCCTACCTGTCCTGGCCTCACACCTGCACAGGTAAGCTGGGCTGAGGTGAGGGCCTGTGGAACTGCCTGGAATGGCAGTGTGTTGTGTGGCCTGGTACCCACAGCATGTTTCCTTTTGTGGCTGCCCAGCCCCACCTGAGCTGGACATAATGCCACCTGGTAGCTACCGCCCAGGCCACTGCATCACCAACACTTAGCTACATCTGGCCCAAGCTGGGTGAGATGTGGCATTAGGCAGGTACACACAGTGAGTGGCTCTGGCCCATGCCCTGCCAGCTGGAGCACCAAAAGTGTGCCCATCACTCCTGCCTATGCCCAGCACTTTCTGATATAGACCCCTCCCATGGCTTTCCATCCCTCTGCCTTGGACCCTTGAGAGTCTGTGTGACTTTCAGTGAGAGAATGTTCTTTCCTGTTCATATACATCAGTAGTTCTCAAACTTTAGCCTGCATCAGAATCATGGAGAGCTGGTCAAAATACAGATTGCAGGGTGCCGCCAGAGTTTCTGAGTTAGCAAGTCTGGGGCCACTCTTCGTGAACCTCTCTCTTTTATGTAGCCTGGAGTCTACAATCTGAGCTTTCAGGGTGGACCCAAAGGGTAAGGACATGCAAGTGGAGAAGAAAGGTAGGAGTGGAAGATTTTAGACCCACAGTGCCCGTGCCTGCGTACTCTCCTGTTAATAGAGAGCAGGCCGCTCTTCTGCCAGACGTGCCTGGCCTTGTCCTTCAAGGTTGCTGTTGGGTGAACGTGAGTCTGGGTTTTTCCAGGAAAACCTCTTATTGACACACCTACCCATCTGTCCGAAGAAGCCACAGCTTAAAGAAGAAATCCTGCCATCGGACTATGGCTGATCTGGAGCACGCGGGCTACCAGGAAGGAACAGCAAAGGTAATGGCTTTCCCAAACTGTTTCCTAGTTGCTGCAGTGAAGAATGTTTGTAACACAATGGACTGTGTGAATAGATGCTCTTGCAGGAGTGCATTACACACAGCCCCACACCTGTAAGACAGAGGCAGCTGTGGCACATGCAGTGGCCTGGGCAGGCCAGTCTCAGCTCTACCTCTGATGCAGGGTGGCCTGAGTGGTTAAGAGCTCAGGATTTCCTGGAACCACACAGGATTTGAGACCTAGCCCTCTCTCTGTGCCTTGTCTCCCCACCCTGTGCAATGGAGTTAGCAGAGTATTGGATGAGATCATGCACATTCAGCACCAGGGCATGGCACAGAGTCCTCAATCACGTGGGTGGTGTCCAAGGGCTCACACAGTGGAAAACTGCCTCCCCAACACTAGGCCCTGTGACAGATGTGCCTGGGTGACTGCTGTTGTCACTGCAGTTACACTGTGGTAAAAATGTTGGCCCCAGACTCCCAGAAAGCTGCTGTCCAACATGCACTAGCAAGTGGTGGCACGGCAGGGGCTCCAGAGGCTCCTGGTGCAGCTGACCGCCTCCAAGGGAGCTGCCTGCCTGCTGGCGTCGCACTTATCTTTGGCTTCCTGGGTGGCTAGGTTCCCTCGCTGGTTGCACAACCCTCTGAATGGCCATCCCTGCAAGGCCAAGGCTCCCCACTTTCCACCCTACTGCCACTGTGACAGTCACTCTGTCCTGAAGCTGCACTGTCTGCCTTTAGATGAGAGCAGATGCCACAGAGCAAGAGGGGTTAAGGGCTTCCACTCTATGGTCCCAGCTGCCTTTGGTTAGTTTCTGCGACTGGAAAGTAGGTACTTCAGGGGTATCCGTGATGATGACAGGTGGGAATAAGGATGCTGCTGCGGCCACCACTGGTCCCCACCCTCTGGAGCCCCCAACCTGTCCTGTGGGTGTGTTTACAGCATGTTCCTTAAGTTCCCCTCACTGGCAGGGCTGGGACCTTTTCTTGAGCAGACTAAAGAGACATCTGCATTTCTTCTGCAGTCTCTCCAGCTGTGTCTGGAACAGCTTTTCCCAAGGGTCCTAGTTTCCCTAGTTTAGGACAAGGGGACCTCAAGGGCCCTCTCAGTCCAGTGCCCTCCTGGGTTAGCCTGCTCAGTGACGCCGGGTATACACATTGGATGCTTGTCCCCCCGTCCCACCTGGAAATGCAGAGATTCTGGGTTCACAAGGGCTGCAACCCAGAAAAGGCTTGAGTTCCTCCAGTTCTGCAGATCCTCTCCAGTGTGGCGCCTCCCTAATTGCCCCTGCTCCTGGTGTACTGCCCTCTAGCAATGGGCCAGTCAGGCATGCAGGGAGCCCAGGATTAGAGCTGTGAGGAGCAGACCAATTAGGGACCCCAGAGAGTCACACGGGGAAAGGGTATATCCTGGGGATGGAGGGAGTCCAGGTAGATTTTCTGGAGGAGATGGGCTGGGAGCTCTCCCTTCACAGCTGGGTAGGAGTAGAGGTGGATTCCAGGTGGACTCTGGTTTTTTTCTTGCTGGGCCAGTCGCCAGTCTAATGACCCAAGTTGGCTTTGAGGTGACAGGTTAGGGCTGGATGTCTTGGAAGCTTGAGTGATGTGGGGAAAATGTCTGCCGACACTCTTCTGTTAGGATTAGTCCCCCTCCCCGTGCTGCTAGCTGCTTCTGGGCCCTTACCGTTCCTCCATGTTCTATCCAGCTTTTGAGTAGTTGCCTGACTGTTTGATGTTGCCCCAGTCAAAGGCTACTCAATCCATAGGGAAAGACCAAATCATCAGGACTCTGTGCTGAGAGGCACAGTGCTCAGGAGGGAGAAGACTCAGAAGGGAAGGTGACCCACTCTTGCCCCCCCAGCTTTGGCCTACAGCAGCCTGAAGTGCCTCTCATCTTCTTTTGCTCCAAGGCTCACATGCTGTGGGTTAATAAATAGTTCTCCCCAATTCAAAGGTCTTTGAGTTTGTTTCCATCCTTCTATTTTTCCTCTAAGGCCAATGGCTAGGGCACAGGGAGGCCGATGGCTGTGCCTGGGCAGGTTAGGGAATTCTAAGGTGGTGTTTCCAGGGTTCCCTGTAGAAATCAACACACACAGAGAGTGCACAAGCAAGGACATGCCCTCTGACAAGATGAGAAGAGGTGGGAGCAGAAACCTGTCTGACCAACGGAGACATGAGTTCCATATGCCTAATGTCATAAGCTCTGAAGGGCCTCCAATCAAATTCTGGCTCTGCCAAGTACAAGCTGTGTGACCTCAAGTAAGTGACTTAACCCCTCCAAACTTTGGCTTCTTTGCCTTTGAATGGAATTAATAACAATGCTCACCTCTGGGTTACTGTGAGATAATGCGGATAAAGGGTTTACCATAGGGTTGGGGCTCAAAAAACACCATAAATGGTAGATTGAAAAAAAAACCCCAAAAAATCAGTTTTCCTTTGAAGCTCATAAATCTAAGGAAAGTTTAATCAAAATCCCAAACTAGCTATTCTCAATGTACTGCCCCTCCAGAAAGGGGTCACCCCCTAATGTCAAACAGAGCCAAGGGAGTGGGAGTGTCCATAAATATTGTGACTGGAATGGCCAAGGACAGGATGTCCAGATGCCAGAGGTGGTTTCCCAAGGCCAGGTTACACTGCGGGCTGGAGGGAGCAAGTGGCCATATAGGTGGGCTGCGGTCATCCTCCCACATGCCCAAGATGCCAGGCCCCAGCTGAGGGAAAGTGATCCCACGCTCTTCACCAGCATGTCTGCACTGACACTGTTTTAATTCCAACATGACTTCTATGCTGGAGACACCGAATGTCACAAACAAGCTGTTTTATTTCCCCTCCTAAAACTCACTGTGATTTACTGGCCAGCTCTGGAGTAATCCCATGTTTTACTCATGAAAGAGAGGGCAGCTGTTTACATGGTGCTGTGGGGTGAGGTCTGCCTGGCAGATGTGGCCAGGTAGCAGTGCACATGTGCTGCCTTTGGCCATTCCACCTCTTAAAAGCTTTCAATTGATTATTTTTTAAAACTTTTCACTCCATGAAAAATGTAAATAAGTTTGTAATAACAGATGCTCTTTTATGGGAATTACTTTTATGCTTCAATTTAGAATTTTGCAATAGCCATATGAAAGGGCGTGAAATTATTACCTCCAATAAAGACTCCTATTGCCTCTCTCTTCGGAAGCACCTTTCATCAGAGTAGATCAAAGTGTACGAAGCACTAATTAACTGAGCCTCAGAACCATCTGTGAGGAAGGGCAGTCCCTAAAACCTTGCTTGCTGATAAAGCAGGCAAGGGACAGATAGGTTGATTCATTTACCAACAGTCACACAGCACAGTGCCAAAGAACAGACTTTTTATGGGAGATGGGAGAAGCATGAAGTATGGCTACTTGTTGACCACCTCATGAAGGATGCTCATCTTTGCCAGGTGCTCTTAGAACAAAATGAAAGGGCTTTTAGATACTCTATCTCTGTTAGCTTTTGCTTTCAACATGCATTTAAATGGTGTTGACTTTAAGAATGAAGATTCACATATGCTCTTGGCAAGAGAGACTAGAATGAAGAAGTAGTGACTGAAAATGTACAGGGCAATCCGAAACACCACATATGTCATCAGGAGTCTGGGTGCTTGTGGTCGTCCTGCCTTTGGCAATGACTTGAGCTCAGAGACTGTGGAGCTGGGTGTGCATGCGGTATGCACGAGGGTGTGGGCACCGGCATGTGCTTTCACTTGTTTTCTGATCAGCATCCCTTCTCCCCCAAACAAATACACACTGCAGGGATGTGGTACACACACTGCGGGGACCGGGAACGTGGTGGTTTTGCTGCTCCAGCTTCCTTTGGCCATTGGGCCTGAGAAGAGAGCCTCCTTGAACGGCTCAGAGGACTAAGGGACCTCACTCCAAGGAGCCTCTGGTCCAGGAGGCTCACAGCTCACAAAACCGAGAGGGATTGCTGGGGAAATGCTTGCTGTACCATTTTGCCCTTGCTGGAGGTAGGCCGTGATAGAGGCTCCAAAAGAGAAGGGGCAGGCATAACCAGAGATCTTTCCCCGTGCTCAGATCCTCTTGTAGGTCCTGCTAATCACAAGTGACCTCTTTGGCCACAGAGAGCCCTGGGGAATAGGCCTTCTGCTGGGTACACTGTCCGAGTGATGTGACAGGAAGCTCCTCCAGTGCTGGTTCTGTCACTGTCACTTGAGGCATGGGACCTCAGTGATGGTGGTGTTGGGGGAAACAGAATTATGAGGCCTGCCCAGGCTGAAAATAGTAAAATCCACTCTTCATCCTCCTCATGAGTTTGGAAGGAAGTGCTTTGAAAAAAGCAGCTTTCTATAAATAACAAGGTGTGGTTCTGTGGACTGTCGCTTGGGCCCAGGATGGCAGCGTAGCCTCTGGGGTCATGGGATGTATTGATGGGTAGAGACCCCAGAAGGCTCACAAACAGTGGTGGGAAGCTCCAGGAGCAGTGGCAGATACTTTGTCCAAACCAAGCCACATGCCACTATAGAACCCCAGATTGTGGGCCCAAGACTCTAACAGCTGCAGCCTCAAAAGTCCAGTTTCCCTTGGCTTCACTGCCCAACAAGATCCCGAGCCCTCCAGAGGCCTGAGCCTTAGACCCTCGGCAGGAAGGATACTGGTAATGTGATGGGTGATGGGTGCTGGGACTTTCTCAGAGGTGGTGCTGCCTGACAGGCCCATGTGTCTGCATCATGGCACAGGGGGATCATTACACGCATTTTCCAGAGTGGGGATTAATTTATGTGCCATCCTTCAGTTTGTCAGTGGCCAAGCCAGGACTCTACTCAGGGCCTGACCCTCAAGCCAGAGTGCAGTGCTGCTCTGATAGGCAGGCAGCTGACAGACTAATTGCTGGCACTGGGGGTGCACAATCAGAGACCTGCCTGCATCATCAGCTGTAGCGGACTACACTCCTCCAGTGGGGCCTCTGAGTTGTGCATCTGCCTCAGGGCAATCGTTCTGCTCCTGAAAGCCCTGGGGAGGCTACTCAGGGGATATTTCAGGGATGGGAGGTGGGGCAGGGCCCAGCCCTGTTTGTTATCACATAATTCTCCATTCAGTTCCCTCATGAGCAGGCCATCAGAATTACCCAGGGCAGCAATACAGTGAGACAGACTAGAGCAAGCAGGTTTCTCGAAGTGAAGGATGCTTGGGGGACGCAGAACTGGAACACAGCTGCAGGCTCACGCTGGGAAGGTCACTCTCTTAACTAAAACCCCTGCACTGGCACCTGCTTGTCCTCTCCACCCATCTAAGTCTCAGTGCCTGTCAAACCTCATTCACTGAGGCGCTGTCTCTGTGGTCCCAGTGCACACTGAGGTCCCCTTCTGTAATGACATTTGCTGTCACAATTGAAGCTTTATATTGTCCTTGGGCTCGTGTCTTTCTCTCTTCAATTGCCCCTCACCACTGTTTGACATTTGTGTTCTCCCCTCTTTCGTGCTCTGGTCTCCTTGACTAAGGCAAGTGATTGAAGGTGACCTCAGCAGCCTTGCACAGAGTGAGAGCACCAGACCCGGAGGCCATGTACACAGAGAAGTACACTCATGACTACCATGGTGACAAGCGTGTTCCTTACCTGCCGCTGCCAATGGATGGAAATGCAATGGATTTCAGCTTCTTATCATCAGCCAGGGCCAAGCAGTTTTTCACTGTCTTTTCCAGAAGTTCCTCACACTTGTCTGCACCCCAGACTGGGCTGTTACAGTGGATCACAAACTTGGCGGGCAGGCCATGGCCTGCACTGACAGCAGCTAGAAGGAACAAGACAGAAACAGTGCATATATTCCTGTGCAAAGTACCTGTCAGAAGGTGAAAACACAGACCCATTCTCCTACCAGTGTGTTTTCCTGTGCCCTCTGAGGGCCCTTGTCCGAGGAGGAACGCATCTGCCTGCCATGTAGTGATTCTAATGTAAGCAGGAGCTGGGAAATGCTTACCATTTAGTCTCCTCTCTCTGGGCAGCCAAGCCACAACCCACCCTTGGAAAGTTGCAATTAGGGTGCATCACCACCAGGAATTTTAGCCATGATTGCAATGAGCTCCCCCTCCAGGGTGCTCCTGGAAGGCAGAGCTGTGCCCATCTCACTTGATTGAATGTGTCTGAATGTTTACTGCCTTAAAATAATTGCCTTTTTGGGTCTCCAACCACCTCTCCTCATGTGAATTCATGTGCAGATAACTAGGACGTATCTCTTAATCTCCTAGGCCCAATTCAGGACAAGCCTACTAGGAAAGCAACCCCTTTAAATGAGTGGCTGAGCAACCTGGCCGCACCTCTGCTGAGGGCGGCCTCACTGTTTGACTGCCTGATCTGTTCACTGTGGCCGAATTAGAATGGATTTTTAGGATGGAACTAGTTTCTTTTCTTGGAAGAGGAGCTCTCTTCCAGCTACACATCTCCATAGGGGGACCACCTCTCCCTTGTCAGATCTAATGCATAGGCCTTGGGTCTACTACATAACAGGAAATATGACAAGTCCACCTGTCTCCCAGAGCATGTTCCAGATTCCCTGTCCATAGGATGCTCTGCAAAGGAGGTGGTTCTGGGGCCAACGGGCTTGGTGAGCACTGCATGTTGTATGTCTACAACACCACCGCTACAGCAGGACACCCAAACTCTTGTTTGGTTGGATGTTTCTGAAACCCATTTTTTGAGGAACACCTGTCAGCACCATCCAAGGAACATGGGTTGTTATGGTTGTGTCACTAGTCAATACTGGGGGAGGAGTGATTTGTGGGTAGCATCTCGTGGTGCAGGAGAAACAGCTCTGAACTAAGAGTATCGGGGTCTGAGTTTGAGTCTTGGCTTTGAGAACTCTGGTCTGAAGTGCTGGTGTATAGAACCGAGATGGGGGGTTTAATTCACTGGTTGGTCCACACAAAAAGTCACTGCTAAACTGTGAATGAAAAAAGACTGGAAAGAAACATATTAACAGTGATTATCTTTGAGCAGTGGAGCAGGGGCATGTTTTATTCTCTTTATACTTTTTAAAGTATATTAAAACATTTTCTAAAATAGCTCTTAAAATAAAGAACAAAATGTGTTATTAAATCAAGCAAAAAATGTCTTGTGCCATGCTAATCTAATGGGCTGGCATCCACTGTGGCTCAGGCTTCACCAGAAGTTTGGTGTGTAGCTGTACTGGGCCACCTCCCATCAGACTGCACACGTGTGAGGGTCTCATCCAGGCTTAAACTGGAACACTGAGGGAAGGGACCTGCGGGCTGGTGCAGACGGTGGCGGAAGCAAGGCCAGCAGCCCCCGCTTGGGTGGGAAAGGCTGTGTATGCTCTCCCTTGTACAATGTGGGACTGTGGTGGAACTGTCTGCAGGAACTTTATTATAATCAGTGCCTACATGGCATATCCTTTGCCAGTAGACCAGAGGTCAAAGGCACACATCAGCTGAGAGAATGCCATGCCCTATTCCTACTGGGCCCTGAGACTAGCCTGGGATGGGGGCCATGTGTAGTCACTGGGGAAAGAGGGGCAAAATCTGATGGGTTTGTGCAGATGTTACCTCATTATTATTGATGTTTACATTTAAGTTAAAATCTGTTTTAAAAACAGACAGAATTTGAAAGACAGAATGGGCATCAGGGACCACATAGTAAGAAGAGAAAACTGGAACACCAAGTGAGGAAGGGGGTGGCCTGTCCTCACACAGATGGTGGGGCCGGACCTTCCCTGCTGTACAGACTCTCAGACCCTCAGGAGGCCCTCTGCCCTGCCCTACTGACCACCTAAATTCCAAAATTCAGGCCTGCAGCTGTGAGTAAGAAGTGCCCTGTCTCCAGGTCTTAGCAATAATCCTCCCCACATCAGATGCCAGGTCGTTTTCTTCCTCCTTATACCAGGAAGGTGTAACTGGCAAATGAAAAATGTGTATTTGCATGCTTCACACTAAAAATACAGACAGCTGAATGAAGATTATTAGTTCGCTTCTCTTACCAGCAGTTTTGCAGATGGTTCACTATCACTATCTATAATTCTCATCGCCCGGTTTGCCAAACTCGGCTTCTGTAATTCCTCAAAATTTGTGGTCTAGATGCCAAACATATAGCAGCTATTGGAAGTAATAAAACAAAATTGCAAAGGTGGTTTTCAGTAGCTTTAACCCCCCGACAATGAGCAGGTGATAAAGTTCCAGGCTGTAAAGCTAACGGTTGTCCTCTGCCTCCCCTGCAGAGCCATGTCTGCACTGCCACACCCTTCTGGATTCTCAGCTCCTTCCTAAAAGGGTTCCTCTAACTCTGCATTTGCCACACCCAGGTGAGCACAGTGGCTTCCCCATCTCACCTCCAGCTACTTCCAAGGGCCCGTTCTTTTTCCGGAGTTCCAGAACAGCTTCCACAAACTCCTTGCCACCTTTCTTCTCCAGCGTGTTTCCTAGACAAGGGCAGGGTTTGGTCAGATGCCATCCTGTGTCTCTGGCACTCACAGACACTTAGCATGTCAGGTGATTACATACTTCAAATGATCTGACCAGCTAAATTTCCATAAGGCTGCAAAACAGAAACTAAGCCTTGGCTGAGTCAGTGAAGTGAAACGTAGGAGGGAGTTACCATCTGCCAGGTGCCTCTCTGGCCTTGTGGCTTCACCTTGCTGTCTTGGCTGCCCCTTATTTGGGTACAACCCAGGGTGACTGCTGGTGTGCCAGAGATGTGAAGGGACAGGAAGCGCCTGTCCTGTGTGCTTTTCACTGGCATGAGAAACCAGCTGGTGCTGCTTTCCAAGGCTAATGCCTGCCATGGGTTTCCTTTTCTGTCTCTGGAGAGAACCCCCAAATAAGGAGGTTTTAGAGGAAGCATATCATGCTCCCATCAAGCAGCTAGCTCTCCTCCTGGCAGCAGGCCCAGAAGATAGGGTTTATATCTAGCCACCTTTGGACCAGCATTATTACCATGCTTAGTTTCTATTTTGCAGCTTTGGTGTCATATGCGAATACAAAAAAAAAAAAAGGTCTCAGTATTTTCTTAATCACACTAATGATTCAGAATCATTTTATATAAAGGAGAGCAACATCAGAAGCAGAGCTTAAAGATTAACTTATATTCTATAAAAGCATGGAAAGAATGATGTTTAACTGTTCAGGACCAGATTTTTTTTTTTGATCCAGTGGAGGCTGGGACCACTATTTTTTCTTGAATTAGGGTACTTGCTGAGTAATCAATTTCTGCCATGAAGGCCAAGTTCCCATACACGATCACCAATATTTATAAGAACTTTGGGTTAAATACATCATGTGGGATAGCAAGCAACAACCATAGTTAGTGACCATATCATCCTTTAAAGTTTGGCCAGAATGAGGTCTGATTTCTTCCTTAAGCTCTGATTCCTCAGTTTTGCACATTTTAAAGTACTTTTCCTCACAAGAGGATAAAATACTCCCCTTAAGATTCACCATTTGTCTTAGAAAATTGAAGATTCACCTGGCACGATTATGGTAGGGGTCTTTCAAAGTGTATAGGAATGCACCAGCCCAAATTCTCTTTGGATTCACCCTGTAATGACTAGGACTAATTATCTTAGGAAAACCCACCTCATTCACGTGTTTGTTCAGCAGGGGTAAACTAACACCAGGAAGTGTCTGGAAGGAAAAGTGAACAGCCTGGGCATTCTCACAAATAAGACAGAATCACGGTAATGGCCGGGACTGGACCTGCAGGAAGTCTGTAGTGCATGAGTGAATGTGACCAGCAGCCCATCGCCCTCAAGGAGCACTCAGCTGTCTTAAGAGAAGGTTGAGCTTTTGGAGAGATAGAAACTTAGGATCCTTGAGGTGAGTTCCTGTGTCACTCCTCATTAATTCAGACTGCCCTTGTGTCAGAATGTTCCTTCCAGAGACTTTCACCTGCTGCTGCTGCTACTGCATGTTTCTGATAAAATTAAGCAGCAGATATGGCAGCTGAATGGGCTGTGTGCTTTGGGGAGGAGGCTCAGGGCCTGGAGGCCCAACTCCACCCACCAGGAAGTGGAGATTTTGAGAATACAACCCAGGTGAGTGAGAACCAATACAGGTTCACTTGAAATATCCATGCAGCCGAGAAAAAGGAATCTGGAGCCCAAATCAGCTGGATCCCATACGCCTCTGCTGTAGCTCCCCTGGTCTAGCCTTCCCTCCAGACCCATTCTCAAGCTTGAGGGAGGAAAACAAATATGCTATCGGCCAGACTATTTAAGGTTCTCATTCTCTATCATATCAACTCTGGTGAGAACTGGAAAATTTGGAAGGTAACATAAACTCAGTGCTGTATTAAGACTATCAACT
>NW_007740600.1:10567-14617 GCF_000696425.1 Galeopterus variegatus | reverse complement strand
TGGTCTAGCCTTCCCTCCAGACCCATTCTCAAGCTTGAGGGAGGAAAACAAATATGCTATCAGCCAGACTATTTAAGGTTCTCATTCTCTACCATATCAACTCTTTGGTGAGAACTGGAAAATTTGGAAGGTAACATAAACTCAGTGCTGTATTAAGACTATCAACTCCTTTCTAAAATATAAAATGTTTAAGAAAATGAGCTGATTTATAATTAAAGGTGTTTTATCTTAGGAAGAGTGTTTACTTTAAAATTTTTACTTATAATTAAATATTGCTTTAATTAGAAGTGAAATTTGCAAGTTAAAATACACTTAATGCATTTCCCAAACTTAAAAATTGAACCCTACATTGCAGGCAATCAACCCAGTCAGGACTTGACTCCTTCACACACATATGTATGCACATGTTCATGTAGACACACGTGTACTTTTTAACAAGAAACAGGCCCATTTTCAACCATATTGTCAACACTTATAACGTAAGACTCTTGCTTTTTAGGCTTTACTTCAGGGTTAATCATAAAGCAATTGGTTTATTTGCCCCCAAGCATAAACATGTGTTACTCCCATGAGAACAAAAACATTATTTCATGCTTAGAAAGCAGGCATAAGTATCAGTGTTCAAAACAGCCTAAGCAAAAATTTAGGCTTGGACAAATGTCAGGCTAAGCCTGTGGTCTATTTCACTGTTAGAAAGAACTTTTGATGGGTAAAAGTTAATCACTGGGGCTAAGCATTCCTGCACTCGGATTCCTTCTTCCAGCAGTCTCGGGACTCAGGAATTCACACCAAATATGAGAGATGGAATGATTACTAGCTCCTCTTTTCCCCTCTCACACATCAAAGTGGGAGCTGGAACCAATTGAGGCCATGTATGAATCTGGTTTATCATTGTTTTGGGATTGTAAAAGATGTCTGGGGTCAGTACTAGTTTGGACTGATTCGCTGGGCAGAAAACGCACTGAGGTGGGCTTTGGAAGACTGGGTCTGGCCCTGGCACAGTCTTTCCTCCTCTGCCAGTTGGGATGTCTGCTCCTGCTGAGGTTTTTCCAACTGTGACAGTGTCAGTGAGTGGTGTGTGACTTGCTTAATTGCCACGGAGGCTAATAATCCTTGCCCTGTGCATATCAGTGGGTTGTGGGCAGGCATGTTAGAGGAAAAGCATTACCACCATTATTACTCCGAGACCAGTCCATTTACAGCTCAGGAAGAAACTGGGCTCTTCTGGGTGGCACTGCTGGCTTTGCCTGTTACTCCTCAAGGCTGCAGCCCTGTCTCAAAGCTTCCAGCTCTACCTCCTGGTGTGGCTAATCCTGAACACATGCCTTCCACAGCCACAGCAGGTTGGCCAGATTTCTCCTAGACTTGGACCTGAGTTCAGATACTTTTGCCTAGGAATTTTTTTTTTTTTCCCCTTTTTTGTCTTTTTTACTGACCGGTAATGGGATCGCAACCCTCGGTGTTGCGCCCGCACCGCGCTCAGCCAGTGAGTGGGAACCGGTCTCCACATGGGGTCCGAACCCTCGGCGGGAGCACCGCCACACTCCCAAGCGGTGCACTCTCCAGTGCGCCACCGGGCCGGCCCTGCCTAGGAATTTTCATAATTTCCACTTCACCAAATGTCCTGGATGGCAGGATAAACCTAGGCCTTAGTCACTCAGCCTTCCTCTTTTGTTTACTTTTCTTTAAATAAGTACTTCTCTCTCATCAAGTTTTCATTTGGTTATGAAAGGAAGCATCTTCCTCTTAAGCTGCCTGACTTAGGAGCTCTTAAACTCTTCTAAAATCTTGTGAAAGGGAATTTTATTTTAGTTGCCTATAGCCTGGTTTCATTTTAGCCTGGCAGTCCTGGCCAATCCTGATTTTCCATCAAGTTTGTCTTTCCATCCATGTCCAAAATCCAAAATGCCCAGGAGGGTAATTAGCCCAAATCACAGTGGCCGGGGAAGACTGTGAACAGCTTTGCTAGTGATACTGAACAGAGCTGGACAGCCACAGATTGGTGAGCTACTGCACATCCAGTGTCTGGGACCCTTGTGAAAACCATGATCTCCTCATCCTTCAAGATAACGTCACTTGGTGCTTATTAGAAATGTAACCATTCTCCTTGGAAGCTGGTATTTGAATCCACGCTCAGAATGCTGTTCTCAGGACCATCACGTCTACCAGAAAAATCATATACACGCACGAGAGACTAAACAGTAGGCACCAGTCAGGAGCCTGGAAAAAAACAAGGTGCTTTGCTTCCATTTTATGTAATTCTCATGACTACCAGAAAAATCATATACACGCACGAGAGACTAAACAGTAGGCACCAGTCAGGAGCCTGGCAAAAAACAAGGTGCTTTGCTTCCATTTTATGTAATTCTCATGATTACCATTATTTTATGCATAGAGAAATCAAGGCATTGAGGAGATAAGCCCCATAACTAGTAAATGGCGAGGCTGGAATTCAAGTTCCTTCTACCTAGCTCCAAAGCTGTGCTTTTTTCTATCACACTATATAAGCCCCTCAGCATGTTCTTAAAGCAGGGCACCATCTGATGCTCCTGCCACAAATCTGCAGCCACAGAACGTGGCACCCCAGTGCTCTTGGCTCAGCTAGCCTTGGCTGTTTGGCACAATATTTGGCCAGCAGTCAACAACAATGCGTTGTCAGCTGCCAGGGGAGAGGTCGGTGCTTTCTGGGTCTAGGACAGTGTTTCTCAAGAGTGGTCTAAGACCAACACATCAGAATGAGGTAGTTTTTATGTACCTAAAGTCTGAGAATCCTGAATGTGGGAGAGCATTTGAAAAGGGTTCCTAGTGCACACCAGAGGCTTTAAGGCCATTTTCAGAAATGAGTGTGCTTCTAACCTGGAGACTGATGTTTGGGGGCAGAGACCTGTGCACAGGCACTTGTTCATGTCTATCCCTCAGAGGGCACAGAAGTTGTCTTGGATATCACTGGGCCTAGCTGACTGTATCCTGCCTGCAGCTGAAACCATTTCTGAACCCAGTCTCCACCAAAGCTGTGCCTCGTGAAGCAAGTGAAGAAATGCTGCTGTTGAACCAGTTTCCAAACCAGGAGTGCCCGTCTATGAGCTGCATGACGCATGCTGGCTGACAGCTAGCTGTATATCTTGGGTTACAACCCAGGGACAGGAGACCTTGCGGAGGTCAGGACGGCTGGAAGTGTGAAATGAATGCAGCCCTGCATAGCTGTCAAAGAATCAAGCTGTCTGCGGCGGCCGACTGACCATGCACACACACACTCGGCAGCACCCGGCTAGGCATTACCTACTTCACCACCGATGTAGAAGTCAGTGTTTGTCGGGTGAACGACAGCATCACTGTCGATCGAGGCAATGTCAGCCTGTACAACTTGCAACTATAACAGGTAAACAAATGTATATCAACTGTGTTGGACCGAGACCCACGCACAGGCACATTTACTAATGCCCCAGTGGCAGGGCTGGCCTACCTGGTCGATTCCAACATATGGGCCAAAGGGGCAATCAGTCCACGCAGTGTGCGCACATGTGGATGGGGGTGAGGACAGGAGGAGGAGGAGGAATATCAAATGTGACATGTTTAAATTAAACATTTGAATGACAAGTCCAAAAAAAGAGAAACACACACATGAGATCATTTCCAAAGGTTAAAAGAAATAACAAAACGAATGCCCCATTTCACTTCGCAAAAGCCTGTAAAACTGGCATCCCACTGAGAAGGCTACTTAAACATGGCATCTGTTTAAAAAAAAATATGGACCATCAGGCCAACCAAAATAACAAGTTTCTCCATTTTATCTGCAGCAGTCAACTTGCAGGCTTTAACTTTTATTCTCGTGACATTCAATATTTTGTGTATCTTCAAGGGATAACTCTGGAAAACTGAGAAAACAGTATAGATATATGTAGAGGATTGCCTTTATTTTTCCCCTCAGTGTGTGAAAATATTTTTCTAGGCTTATCTCTCATTCTAGCCAATCTTATTTGTATACACCTTAATATAAAATATGCTTTGGAGAGGATTCTTACTTTTTCTAGCTTGTGGCGTTCCCCCCTG
>NW_007740600.1:0-9909 GCF_000696425.1 Galeopterus variegatus | reverse complement strand
CACCCCCAAAAGTACCTGGGTAACAACTGGAAAACAAGTTCAAATAGGGCATTCTTGAGTCCCAGTCCCAACGTCTTTAGCCCATGGCTGTACCCAATTTTTGTGGGTCAGGCCTGGGTTCTGGAATGAGAATCTCTCATTCCAGAGAGAGAGAAATAAGGAAATCTGCCATCTCACAAAGTGGCTGAAGCTGGGAGCTACAGGCACATGAAACATACCAATGTCAATGTTAGGGATGAGACTGGCTTTGTGGGCAACCATGTGGCCTACTTCCCAGGAGCCTTTACTGTGTCCCTGAGCTGACGGTTCCTCATCTGCAAAAACAAAGCCACAGAGGTGGGACACCTGAGGGGTACCTCTCAGCTTGCCCTGAACCGTCTGCTCTTCTAGGTGGGGAGAAATCATAGTTCTGGGGCAGTTTTCCTCCATAGGAACTTGCTCAGAGAGAGATATTGCCCTTTTGTTTAATGTTGTCCTCTAGCCAAATAATTCATGAAGGCGGCACTCAGTCATATACTGTTTTCAGTTCTAGAAAAAGTTAAAGTGACAGGAGGTTTGTAAATTTGGGGGAAGCCAATTTGCTTGTGTAGTAAAGACAGCTTAATGGTATACTGATATGGCTTGTCTTCCCTTTCAAGCTTTGAGTGTCATTTTTAATTAAGGCTTAAATGGAGAAACTATCATTTTGTAGTTACCTGAGATTTTTCAGTTCTAAAAAGAAACAAAAATAAAAAAAACTGAAACACATGTAAAAATCCCCCCCAAGTAACCAGCAATCAGTTTGATGATTATGGAAAAGAATTTAGATAACAATATATTTGCAATCAAGGGGAAAATAGCCAATTGCACTTAATGAAGCATACCAGACTGTTTCTGTTTGGAATGGCTTGAGTAAGTAGATATTCAGTGTCTACACTCAAACATCAATCTTGGATTTAGAAATTTGACCTGACCATTTTGAAGTCTGGGCAGGTGAGAAAACCTAAATTCTGGGTTCCATAACTTTTCATCTGACAGCTGGTGGTGCCAAACCCCGTCCCCAATTACCTAGGTCATCTTTAAGGTCAATGTCAGCATTGGTAGGATTGATTATGGCCTCCACCTCAAAGCCGGCTAAATTACTGATTTCACTGTGAATAAGGTTCAGCTGAAAAGAAAAGCATGAGGTGGGAAATAACAGGAGAGCTAGGAAGTTGCAGAGAAGGGAGCCTTGGGATACAGGTGAAGGGCAGTGCGCACTCCAAGTGCACTGGGAACAAAGGGAGACAGAGAGTTGCTGGCTAAAATGAATCCATTTTGAACATAAGGTTCCAGTGCTGCTTGGGATACTGAAAGGAAGCAAGCTAGTCTATCTTCAGAACCTGTTGGGTGATGCTTGGGGCAAAAGGGAAGCACAAGCCACATTGTACTGGACAACTGACTTTCCTTTAAAGGAACTTGTGATTTGGGGGCCAAAGTAAAGTAGCTGTCAGGATCTAGGATCAGAGTACTCACTGCTGGGGATGGGGTGGGGTGGTGGTTGTATTTGGGACTGTCTTCATCCTTGAGTTCCAGGGCTGTGCAGAAGTCCTACCTGGCTTGGGTAAACCCCTAGTAACTCTGCCATTGTCCTCCAAGTGGCTGTGGGTCTTTAAGGCTGTCCCCATCACTGTGACTGCTGGCTGGCTCCCCTGCCCTGCTCAGGAGTGGCAAGGAGTGAGAACGGTGTGATGCTTAGTAATACCTAATTTTATGTGCCCATTAGTCACGTAATATTGAAGATCTTCAACCCAGGAAGAAAAACAGCAGTTCTCCAGCAAGACAAAATGTCTTTTAAACACCTCGTTGGTCAGGTTACTGTGAGGCCCAAATAGATGGCTTATTGAGCATTTTCCTTGAGTCAGTTTTATGGTTACCCAGCCAACTTGCTTTTTCTGAAAAGCCACTGGAATGTCCTCTCTCCTCATTGTTACTCTGTTGCCATAGCAACCCCCAGCATTTGAGTAAGAGAGGAATCCCAAGTTCCAGATTCTACTGTCAGAGGGGTAAGGGGAATTAATTGGCCTAGGACTACTGTCCTGCCCCTTCCTTTTCTTTAGGTACAAGTGCCTGCAGTGAGGTTTGCACTCTCTCTTTTAATGAATGCTCATTCCTCAGTGACATCAATTCATAACAGCTGCAAAAGTTTGCACTCTCTCTTTTAATGAATGCTCATTCCTCAGTGACATCAATTCATAACAGCTGCAGCAAAGTGCAATGCCTAAGCAGCCCCCAAGTAGCTAGTGCCCAAGACCAACTATGATCTAGGCTGGGGGTGGGGGTGACCATGGTCTGCAGGGCCAGTCTTTGTCCAGGCCTCACTCAGAGGAGATGGTTGTGTGCAGACATCTGGCAGGGAGGCTCCTAGCAACTGAGTTCGAAGTTGCTGAACTTCTGGGGCCAAACATTTTGTTTGAAAACAAAAAACCTGACAGTTTACAAGCATCAGAAATATAAACCCACATTTCTGATTCTCAGAAGCCGTCAGATTCTCAAAAAAGGGACCTGCTTAGACTAAAATCATTCTTTGGGAGAAAGGAGTTGTGGAAATAAATTTGGTCCCATGTCCAAGGAAGGACTCTGGCCAGGCCCTGCCAAAGGGTAGTGGGCCTCAGATAAGTATTCAAAGAAGAAAGAGGAACAAACTTTCTCCATTTGGACTTTCTAGGTTATTGCTCCTAGCACTACAGGATGATTTAGGGGCCACCCACATCCCCAAAGCTGAAAGAAGGCTATCAGGGTTGATCTCACATAATGAGCTCTCAGAAGTATGGTGCCAGGGCAGAGGCACAGAAAAGAAATGGTCAGCACCAGGGCCAGGGCCTGACTGCCGCCCTCAGGGAGAAGGGGCACAGATGGGAGGCCAGAGGGTAAGGCAAATGAATGCTCAGGATTAAGAACAAGGTAAAGGATTTTATTGTGATATCATTAGTATGCATTTGACTCCATGCAAATGCTGGTTTTTTTTTTTTTTTTTTTTTTTTTTTTTTAAAAGATGACCGGTAAGGGGATCTCAACCCTTGGCTTGGTGTTGTCAGCACCACGCTCAGCCAGTGAGCAAACCGGCCATCCCTATATAGGATCCGAACCCGTGGCCTTGGTGTTATCAGCACCGCACTCTACCGAGTGAGCCACGGGCCGGCCTGCAAATGCTGTTTATAAAAACCAACTAAGCCAATACTCCCTGTTCCCACCAATAAAAAACCTTACACTGTGTGAAAAGGCAAGAGGTTGGCGAGGGAAGAAGACAAAGGAGAAAAAAAGGAAAGAAACACTTCACTTGGTGTGGCGTGGATGAGTATACTTTTAAGACATAAGATTCCTTTTTTGTTTAAAAATTATACATGTTCAGTCCTTAAAATTCACACTATTTTTAATTGTATAGATGTTTCTGGGTCTGTATTCAGAAATGTGTTATTGGAAAAGCAGCTATTTTCATGAGATCCGATTCAACTAGCTGGAAAGATCCCAGTAGCTGGTGGCTGCCTCTGTTCTCGGGAGAACAACCACTCTGTCTAGGGAAAGGGATTCTTTGGTGACACTGGGGGTTTCTTGGCTTTGCTGAAGTGAGGGAGAATTGAAGTTCCTTGGAGAATTCCCACTTCTCTCTGGACTCATGGCCTTCCCTTCTGCCCAGAGGCAGCCCTGCTCTTGGAAGCACAGACTACTATACTTTGGGAGCCACCACTGCTCAACACTGAGACTTGGCAGCCAGCCAAGTGCTGTTTCGCTCTTTCACCCACAGCTGAGGATGAGACTGCAGGCACTTGTACCTAAAGAAAAGGAAGAGGCAGAGTGGAATCCAGGACAGTAATCCTAGGCCAATTAATTCCCCTTACCCCTCTGACAGGGGATGGAGACTAGAGTAGTGATTTTCCAACTATGCTATGTTATGCACTAGGGCTCAGCAGAAGTCCCCAGGAGTGGGGCTGAGCCACAAAATAGTTTTAATGCTTATAAAATATGTACAAATATGTATTTTTAAAAAATTCTCTAGACTAGAAACTGTGTACTTGGGGTGTTTGTGTGGAATTGGGAGGGGAGGAGACAAATTGATTTAGGCACTTTGGAAAGACAAATAGGTAATCAACTAGGCTTGGGGAGGCTGGACCAATGAGCAGAAGCTGAAAGTGAGATGATCACGAATAAAAATAGTGGTGCCCCTGAACAGAAGAAAACCCACAAGCATAGGGTGCAAATGGGCCATGTTTGCACATGTGTGGAAAGAACCTTGCTGTCCAGTTGGTCACATGTGAGCAGGCATGGCAGGGCCAAGGCAGATGCCCAGTCTGAGGAGGTCCCAGGGCCCCTCTCTCCACCCGGGGTGAAATCCAACTGGGCATTTCAGTCAAAAGGCCATGTGGCCATCTGAAGTACATCTGAAGTGACAGAGAAGGTACTTGGGGGTTGGGAAATCAGATTTCTGGGGAACTATGAAAATTTCCCAGATTAGTCTGATTTGCCAGGAAAGAAGAGGATCATTAATAGTACATATAGAATTTGAAAAGGTGATTACTTCTTTAAAACTTACAAGTTTTAAACAACAGCTTGGACAATGTAAAGCAGCCATGAATATTGTTGGCCACTGGAGGAAGTGACCACAGGGTATTGTAAGTTATAGAGCGGGGCGGGGGATAATTGGCTGTGGAGTAGGGAGAAAGGAACTTAGCCAAAGGACCTTCAGGATCCCTTCCATCACTGGGATCTGATGATTTTAATCACAGTTGGCTCTCCTGTAGCCACTCTCTTAAGATAATTGGCTGTGGAGTAGGGAGAAAGGAACTTAGCCAAAGGACCTTCAGGATCCTTTCCATCACTGGGATCTGATGATTTTAATCACAGTTGGCTCTCCTGTAGCCACTCTCTTAAGTCTAAAGTACCCAAGTCTTCTCTACAGAGGTTGTGTCCACTTTAATCCTTGTTCTCTACTCATGATGTGAGCTCATTAGAGTATAAGCTCCTTGAAGGCAGAGAGTGTGTTGCCTCCTAAACCTAAGTGCCACACAATGCCTAAAATAGTGCTAGGTTTTCTGTAGGTACATAGAGTTGGAATTGAACATCTAATATCCTCACATAATTCTGAGATAAAATGAATGTCCCTCCCTTCCCTTAAAGCAGGGTTCATGAAAATGCCTGAGCTCAGGAACTGGGACCTTGGCCTGGCCTGGACCTGAGGTAGCTCAGCGCCAACCTGGCCTCACCTGGACAGGAGGCTGGCACCCACCATTTAGGGTAAGTCAAGAGGCAGTTTGTCGATGAAAGGGAAGAAACCAGTGGCTTCAAGCTACTGGGGGACATGCAGACTGCCTTGACCTGACCTACTTGGCTACAGGACACACAGTTCAATCTCTTCTATTTTCAAAAAAATATAATCAGAAATTCAATTTTAGCAATGAAAGTGATATTAAAGATTATCTGAGTGATAATGTTGAATATATCCTGTAATTGTCAAATTTTGGTGTCTCTCATTCCTTCATAATGGACAAGTAAGGAAGCCTGGCCAGTCTCATTTCCCTGTGCTAGCCACATAAAATGCAGTTCTTTTCCTGTCCTTCAAATCCACTCCAACCAGGGGGGCTGGAAGGGTGATGTCTTCCACAGACTCCTCCCTCACAAGAACCATGTTTTCCCTATGGCCCCCTCAAGGCCACTCCTGCCCTCACACCTGTGCTATGCTGCCCACCTTGCACACATGCCCAGCCTCAGTTTCTCCACAGCCCTTGGCCTAGTGGTGACATCTGGAGGGTTTTGGCTAGAAAGTGCCTCACAAAGTGAGGGCTGAGTGTGGGCACTGCTGGAGGCCTGCTAGCTGAGCCATTCCTCCTGGTTTCATCCATTTTCGGAACTGTCTCCACGGCCAGTCCTTGGCCACAATGGTGGAAAGGGGTGCACGGCTCTTCTCCCTCACTGCTGCTTCAAACCCTCTGTCCTTACAGTCTCTCAGCTCCCAGGAGAAGGGTGTGTGGATCACAGGGAGAAAACCCACAGCAGCCGTGTCTGCCTTTGATGGCCTCCAGTGCTTGGCCATGACCCTGACCATTTGGGAGGCATGAAGACTCATGTACACCCTCCTGAGATTGCCAGCTGCTTCAAACACTTACTCTACCAAGGAGACCTAAATCATTTACTGCCATTGGCACAGACAGATGTATAGGTATTCACACTGGAAGGGATTTTTTTGGAAATAAAACCATCAGGTTTTTACCTCTCCAAAGAGACCGCAAATCTCAGTTGAAACACAAAGCAAAAACATTTAGTTGACTCAGATTCACAACACTGTTTTCTTTTTAAAACAATTAAAAAATGTGTGTGAACACTGGGTAAAATCAGAGTAATGAGGGTGATTACTCCCAAGGCTTCATTATGTGAAATATATCATTAACAACAACAATTAGACCCGGCTCCTAAGCCCTGGGCTGTTTCCTTCTGTGAGTAGCTTAGTAACCAGGCCTTTACAGGGCAAGGCTTCATTATGTGAAATATATCATTAACAACAACAATTAGACCTGGCTCCTAAGCCCTGGGCTGTTTCCTTCTGTGAGTAGCTTAGTAACCAGGCCTTTACAGGGCTGTAGCAAGCAGATATTACCTTCGTCCACCCCAGCTTGCTTACAATATTGAAGCATTGGTTTCACTGTCATAGATGGAAAAATAAGATTCATAGAACACAGAGTACCATACAGTCATTATTTTAAAGTACCCTTTTTGAAACATTTCCTAAAATCCAAGTCAAAACTAATTTCTGTAATAACATTATAATATGCTTTGTGTAAAATCTGTATGTGTTGGTTTTATTACTCTTGCCCCTTCTGAACTATATACCATGATTTTTACCTGACAGTAATACCCAATAAAGGGCCAGAAAATACTGCTTCGAAATAACGCTCTGAAATATCAATGTTCACACCATCTCATGCTGCAGGGATGCAGGGTTCCAAAAAGGGCAGCTGGCACCCCAGTTTCTAACACTTGTGCCCAGGCTGACTTGAGATGCTGCTTTATTCTATGAAGCCACAGTTTACTCTGCTAAAAGGCATATGAAGTCTTGGATTTGGGGGTACCTCTTCCTGGGTATGTGAATCTTGGGTTATTGCAAGCACATTTAACAGGAAGGGCAGTTTCACAGCAGCTTTGTATTTTCTTTTCACCACTAAGAGACTGGAATGTATGATCTGGGAAAGAAGGCTGGGGGTCTGCCTGTGTCTGCATTCAGCCCCTCCTCTTACAGCTGACCATTTTATACGGGGTTTCAGCTCAACCAATCTTTTCAGAGTCTCCCTCCAAAAGTCAAGATATCAAACAGGCACATTAGCTTCGTTATCAAGCCCACCGCTTTCATTCTCCTCTGTTTCTTAAATAACACTAGATGATACGTCTGTAAATTATTACTGAGTATCAATAAATCTCTGTGGCTTTTTGGACGCTCCCTCCCAACCCTGAGTGGGGGACAGTCGGTATTAGCTAGATTTGTACTTTATTGTACAATATTTCTAGTCTTGTAGCACCTGATCCTGAGACCTGAGATGTACCCAACATGTCAGAGAAGAGTTGCTGAAAGGCTAATGTGCACACAGCTCTGCAGAGCAGCCAGCAAGGTGTCTATAGCCCTTGCCCACCTCTCCTCCAGGGCTCACATGCAACAGAGCCCAGACAGAGATCTGATCCCATTTCTTTCTGAAGAGCCGAGCAACAAGAAAGGGATATCCATTTGTACATGGACATTTGCATAGCTCATTGCTGCTAGTTTGGGAAAATCTGAGTTCACCCAGCAAAGAGCAGGGTGAAGATTTCTGATTGTAGGCTGGATGTGGGGTGACCAATAGGAGGTAGCAAGAAGAACACAGGGAAGGAAGAGGCCAGAGCTGGGGGCACCCAAGGGCAGGGTGCGGCAGGAGTGAGGGAAAGAGTGACCCCATGGGGCTGAACTGTTCTACCTGTTAAACAGGCCTCCAAGTCTCCTGGCTAATAGTCTGTACTGGGGATCCAGAACACACTGGAGCTAGTACTAAGTAGCAGGGCAGTTTTCACGCTTTAGTTCAAACTGAAGCAATTTGGATGACAGGTCACATTAACTTTCAATATTACTCAAAGAACATGTTAAAGGGTGTGAAAGTAGACCCAGGTGGTTGCCTTCACTGCTGAGTTAGAATTTTTAAATGAATAAAAAATATTTTAAACAGAACCTTTTAAAGCCCCAGACCTTAAGATGACAACTAGTGCTGCTTTTTTTTTCTTTTGAAAAATGCATACAAAATACAGATAATGGTTATAAAATGTAAACAGTAATGGTTATTTTCTGGAATACAGAGTCCACCACAGGAAGTGCATCATGAGAGACAGTGCAATTAGCGATAGGAAGAGGGAACGGGGTGGGGGAGGACTTGCAATGATGTGAGCAGAGAGCCGTGTCACTGTGATGCAAAAGAAAACTGACAGTGAGGATTTAAAAATGATGCAGCTTCACAACCAAATTGTTACCATTCAAACTAAACTCAAATTTACAAGGAAGGTCAATTCATTCCTTTAATTTTTTTGAATGTAGGTTAAAAAAAAATCGAGAAAAACTTAATTCCCTCTCTCCCCACCCCTTTTTTTGGTGTTAATAGAGATATATTAATTAACTGTCATTCTCAGGTCTTAAAAGCTGTTGCATCATTTTTATTTTCAATAAAAGTGAATCGTCTTTTACAAAACCATGGCGTCCTGGCAAAGGTGCATCACTGGGGCGGCTGAAAATATATTGCCCGTGGTTAAAACAAACAAACAATTGGCTTGAAGAGTCGTCTGGTGGTTCAGTGAAGAAACCCAGTGCACCCATTAGTGTATCTGGAAACAATCCCGCCCGGGATCAGATTGGGGGCTCTGCCTTTAGGGCCCACCAGAACAGGTAGGCCACCTGCCAGATCATGCACCTTCCACAAGGGGGGTTCTGACTTCTGCCTAGTTTTCTGGCCAGTGCTATCTGATGACTAAGTTACCCCACAGAAGTAGCTCCTTTTCCAGGCTAACCCCAAGGGTCCTGATCCTCTACTGAACCCCCCTGTTCTCTTTAGCACTATCTCCCATTCCCCACCTGCCAGAGTCCCCCCTCAGCTTTGTGGTCTCCTCAGCACCTCACCTCCCCTGAGGCCACTCTCAAAGCCACTCTGTCCACCCACGAGGCTGGGAGTGGCCCCAGGAATCCCCAGGCCTGCCATCCGTCCCGGGGCCCTTGAGCAGACTGAAGCCACACGTCTGCCTACCTTCTGGCCGAGGAAGAGGCTCTTGGTGGAGAGGACGGTGAAGCCATCGGCGGGCGTGCCCTCAGTCGTGCTGTCGGCACTGGCGGCCTTGCTGACTTCTCCCTGCTTCTTCTTGCACAAAAAGAAGTCAGAATGTGGGACACACAGGCAGAGGCCCCACAAGCCCAGGCTTTTCTAACACTCAAGAGAAAACAGGAAACTAAATCACAACCAATTCTCAGCATATCTCAAAGTGGAGGCTGCAGACTTATTTTGAAGTCCAGGAGTTCTGTGACTAGCATTAAATTATATTTTCATCACTTATAATCTCAAAAAAAAAAAAAAGCTACTTTAAAGGCAAAACTTCACTTTACAGTGATCATTTATATAAAACCATTTTCATAAACTGAGATCAAGTTGAAGTCTTCTAGTTAAGGATGTTCAAGTGTCTTTCCGTTCAAGATGTCTTTGTACTTATTTACTTATGTACAGTATTTATACTATTCAAGCTTAAGAAGAAGAAAAAAACTGTTCTAGGTCACTAGTTGTCAAAAAGCCCGAAGTCTTCTAATTAAGGATGTTCAAGTGTCTTTCCGTTCAAGATGTCTGTATACTATTCAAGCTTAAGAAGAAGAAAAAAACTGTTCTAGGTCACTAGTTGTCAAAAAGC
>NW_007740599.1:25112-29335 GCF_000696425.1 Galeopterus variegatus | reverse complement strand
ATAACTTGATACTTTTATAACTATGCTACTGCTTTTGTTTGTTTGTTTTGTTTTTGTTTTTGCTTTCTCTAGGAATCACGGTTTTGCTATGCCTTGGATCAAGTAATCTTTGGCAGTATATATAATCAGGTGCCTGTGGACATCAGAAAATATGTTTTGGTAGCAGGGTGAGAGTCAAAGATTCAGTTGCATAAAGACAGGCCTACAGATCATCAGGGATAAGATGCATGCTAACAAGATGTTTCAGACACTGTCATTATTCATTATTTCAATAAAAAAAAGAACCCTAGACAGATTCAATGATGTGGATAAGCAAAACACCTCATCTGTACACTTCATATTCGTTATTAAGAGAATGAAGTCTTCTACACAAAGAATTAGGTTGTCCTTCATTTAAATAGCTTCTACCTTGTATGAAAGGTGCCTAATTTAGGGTTAAGAACAATATTGCAAAATGAGGAGTCTTCACAAGGTTCATAGAAAATGTGTATTATGAAAAAACTATACCTGAATTTCAAGATTATTTGGCATGAAACTAAACTCATACTATCTTGTTATAATGTGTCTGAACAGGACCTAGTTTGAGAACTGAGAAGGATAAGACATCAGTTTGAAAAGATTCCCTATCAGAGCAGCATGAATTCTGCTAAAATTGAAGCAAAAACAACTATCAAATTGATGGTGAAGCTTGGGTGGAAGGATAGTGAAACCGATGACGCTTTGCAAAAAGTTCATGAAGACAATGCACCAAGGAAATCAGCAGTTTGCAAATAAATAAGTCACTCTTTTGACAACTCATTTTAAGAAGGGAGAAGATGATGTTGAAAATGAATCCCACAGCAACAGACCATCTACATTAATCTGTGAGGAAAAAATTAAGCTTGTTTTCGCCTTAAATGAAGAGGACCAATGATTAACAGCATAAAAAATAGCCAATGCCATAGCCATCTGAAATGGTTCAGTTTACACAATTATGACTGAATAATAACAGTCGAGAAAACTTTCTGCTTGATGGAAGCCAAAACTTTTGCTCCCAGGTCAGCTGCAGACAAGAGCCGATTTTGATAAAAAAAAATTTAAGCAAGTGGGATAAAGATCCTGAAGCATTTCCATGAAGAATTGTAACAGAAACTGAAACATGGCTTTACCAGTACGATCCTAAAGACAAAGCACAATCGAAGCCATGGCTACCAAGAGGTGGAAGTAGTCCAGTCAAAGCAAAACTGGACTGGTCAAGAGCAAAGGTCATGGCAACAGTATTTTGGAATGCTCAAGGCATTCTGCTTGTTGACGCTCCAGATGGCTAAAAAACAGTAACATCTGTTTATTTGGAGAGTGTTTTGAGAAAGTTAGCTAAAGCTTTAGCAGAAGAATGCCTGAGAAAGTTTCACCAGAGAGTTCTTCCCTACCAAGATAATGCTCCTGCTCATTCTTCTCATCAAACAAGGGCAATTTTGCAGAGCTTCAATGGGAAATCATTAAGTATCTATTTTACAGTCCTGATTTGGCTACTTCTGACTTCTTTTTGTTTCCTAATCTTAACAAATCTTTAAAGGGCATCCATTTTTCTTCAGTTAGTAATGTAAAAAAAGACTGCATTGACAATGTTTAAATAGTCAGGACTGTCAGTTCTTTAGGGATGGTCTAAATGGTTGGTAATATAGCTTACAAAAGTGTCGAACTTGATGGAGCTTATGCTGAGAAATAAAGTTCAGATTCTTTATTTTTATCTTGTAATTCAAATTTCCCACAAGCTTTTTGGAGTCCCCTCATATTACACATTTATTGACAGTTTCCTCCCATTAGAATGTAAGCTCTGTGAAAGCACAGACTCATTCTGTTTACTACTGTACCTCCAGCACTTTAAAAGGGCATGGTACATGCTAGAAACTCAGTAGCTGCATGAATGAAAAAACAATCAAACTAAAAATAATACATGATCCCTTATACTCATTACTGGCAGTACTATTCTCTCAAGTAACCCAAGGCACTGTTCTAGATGCCTCCTTCCTCATATTGAGGGCTGCTGTTTCTACTTGTTTTAGTTAGATAAACTTATATACTTCCACTGGTGAAGCCAGTTTCTGAGTTTAGTTTCTATCATTTTCAGTTGAAAGAATTCTAATTCATACAAAATCCACACTCCTGCTGTACACTGTTCCAGCCACATGGCTTTTACTTCACCCTCTAGTTTTCTCTTATTATTTTGCAGTTCCCACAACATTATCACGCACCAAAGCTCTGTAACTTTGCATATTCTCTTCTACCTGCCTAAAATGTCTTCTCCTTTAATGGCTTGGAGAACTGCTAATCTTCCTGCCCCAGCTGAAGTACCTCTTATATTATTCTGTGAGATCATACCTGTTCTCACCTTAACCCCCATGTAGAGTTAAAGGATTCCTCCTATTCCACATACATATATTTCTCTTATACACTTTATCGACCTGCTTCTGGAAGCCTTTCTTAATTCCTCATCTCTTCCTTTGTACTTCCAAACCTGTTTATTTTTCAAATATTTACTTGGCCAATCACGTGCCTGACAAAGCATTAGATGCTGGGTATACAATGGTGTTTATGATATATTAGACTATATTGGAGGATACAAACTAGCAAAGTAGGTGGTTAGAATACAATGTGATTTAAAGCTATGATAGAACAAGGTATTTGGGACTTAACATAGAATTCTTGAAGAGGCACCATTTAAATTAAGGCCTCAAAGATAAGCTAGAATTAGCTAAAAATGAGGGGAAGGAGGAGAAGGCTTCAGAGAGCTTCAGAGAATAGGAATAGCACATGCTGCTCTGAGGTTAAGAGAGCCTGGTAACTGAAATTGGTTCTACCCATTAAAACCTGGGTAACAGTATGTCTTCAACTGTAGTTATTTGGGTATGTATTTTTTCTCCACTAGATAATACATTCTTAGAGAGTTACTTCTTGCTCATATTTCTGTATCACCCACTTCCCTCCAAGTCTTGCAATATTGAATAGACCTGAATTACTTTTTATACATGTTAGGAGTAGAAACTTTTGAAACATCCCAATTTTTCTATAATTCCTTCCACTGACATGTTCGCTCCTTGCTGTTTATATTCTTATAACGTAACTATTAAAGATGGTAAAATGTAATTTATTAACACAGTCTGTTACTTACCGTTCTCTTTCTCCAGTTTCTATCAACTTTTGGTTAATCGCTGCTCTCATCTGTGCATCTTTGTTCATCTTGCTAACCTGGACATCAACATGTATTTTCAGATATAGAGCATTTAAAAAGCATTTTCTTCTAAATCCTCTAAGCAAGCATCCTAACACGTTTAACATTCTAACAACTGAAGGGGTGATAAATTTCGATAGTTAACAGTATCATTAATCTTAATATTATTTACTGCATCCCTAGAAGTCATACTGATGAACTCACTTTACAATTTTCTTCTCCAATATACCCTTTATTAATGAGTCTTTGATAATAATAATAGTAACAATTATTAAACAATTATGTGCCTATGACTGAGTGAATTATTTTGTGGGTTTTTAAAAACAGCATTTAAAATCCCCAGAATCTATTCTGTTACATACTAGCAACATAATTTGTATTTTACCGATGAGGAAACTGAGGCACAGAAACAGCAAGTAGTGAAAGCAGAATTGGAACTGAGGGGCTTTGACCCCAGAAGCTTCAAAACACTTTAACTGCATAACTGACTGAGGATCAATTCTCCACCTTAACTGCATTCAAAATTTTGGGGAAGCCATATAACCATAAAAGATTATGGCCAGCCGCCAAAAACAAACAAACAAACAAACATATTAAACACTATTAGTGAAAAATTAAATTACCAGGTAAGGCTCTAAGTGCTTTACTTTTACTCTTCACTACACTGTACCCAGAATTACAACTGCTAAACTAACTCACTCTAAGACTGTGCGTGTGTATTATCAAACACACAGTGTTGGTGGGATAAGGAGGAAAAAATTCTCAAACTAATTCCTTAGAATATTCTCAACAAACCAACCCAAACCAAAATAATGTAGAAAGGAGACGAAGGGTAAAATTTGGAGTCATTAAAGCCATTTAAAAGTTTAAATAAAACAAATCTTGGAATAAGCTAACGTTTTCCCACCTAATCTGTCATTAACTGGAGACTACTTTTGGTGTTTCCCATCTCGCCTATATGAAAACTCAGACTAGCAATGCGTTTACTGATATATATTATTTTTTTTTTTTT
>NW_007740599.1:21140-24708 GCF_000696425.1 Galeopterus variegatus | reverse complement strand
AGAAAGACAGGGAAGGAAGGAAGGAAGGAAGGAAGGAAGGAAGGAAGGAAGGAAGGAAGGAAGGAAGGAAGGAAGGAAGGAAGGAAGGAAGGAAATAAGGAAAGAAAGAAAGAAGTGAAAAATCACAATAAAACATTGAATATTTTTTAAAAAAGAGAACAAAAATGTGGTTATTAGAGTTTGGAAAAGGGGAGTGAGGTTAGACAAAATTAGTTAAGGGTCACAAAGATTATGTTTCATAAACATGAGTATACTAATTATTCTGATTTGTTCGGCACATATTTTACACATGTATTGATACTCAAATCTGTCTCTTGCAAATATATGCAATCGATTATGTTTCAATAAAAAAACTCAAAAAAAAAAAAATTCCCAGAGACCTGAAGACCCAGTTTAAAATGGGGTTGGTCTTCAAGGAGGTGAACAGGTACAGATAGTGGCCAAGCCTTACGAGAAGGGTCCGACTGTGGCTTTGCTTTCTCAATACATGGGGGCAGTAGCTGAGAGTGCTCATCAAGTCGGCTGGAACTCAAAACCAGAGATAATGATAATACAGATAAAAATACTGTTCATCTGAGTGCAGCCACACTTCGTATTGTTCTACTAACATTTCCCCATTCCCTCCCCCACCCCCCTACCCTTCTTGGTCTCTGGTAACCACTATTCTGCATTTATTATACATATGTGTGTGTGTGTGTATATGTTTCTAAGAGGTTGTCACGTTTCTTAGCTGGTGGATCCTTCTCGACCTTGGAAGCCAGAAGCATAGCTTCGTTAATTTCTCTTTCCTCTCTGCTCTCCCACTTCACTCTTATAAAGGATACTTGTGATTGCAGTGGGCCCACTTAGGTAATGCAGGATAATCTTCCCATCTCAAGACCCTTAACTTAATCACTCATGCCAAGTTCCTGTTGCCATGTAAGGTAACATATACACAGGTTCTTGGAACTGGACATGGATATCTTTGGGGGCCATTATTCAGTCTACCACATCAATCATACAAATTCCAGCAGAAAAACTGAATGTAGTGAGAAGTGAATAATTTTTAAAAGCCTATGAGTGAAGCAAACAAAGAAACACCAAAATCTGCTCCTAAGCATACCTTACCAATCGATGCCCCAGTCCTTTTTCTACTGGAAAGCTTCCCAGAGCTCATAGCCTTGCAAGACTCTGCAGAGAGTTGCTCTGTTGTTTGACTATCCTCCATTTGTTCCCTCTGTCTCTCAGAACTTTTCCAATAGAATGAGGGCAATTAGCACCATTACCTCAGACATTTGTCATTTCTTTGTGGTGAGAACATTCAAAATCCTCTCTCATAGCTATTTTGAAGTATTCAATATATTACCCTCATATCAAAACCAGAAAAAGACACAACAACAACAACAACAAAAAAAGAATGACAGGCCAATATCCCTGCTGAATACAGATGGGAAAATCCTCAACAAAATACTAGCAACCCAAATCTAACACCATCATGATCAAGTGGGATTCATCAAGGGATGCAGGGATGGTTCAACACACACAGATCAATACACACGATGCATCACATCAACAGAAAGAAGGGGGAAAAATACCATGATCATTTTAATAGCTGAAGAAAAAACATTTCATAAAATCCAATACCCGTTAACTATAAAACACCCAACAGGCTAGGTATAGAAGGAATGTACCTCAACACAATAAAGGCCACATATGACGGTCCCACAGCTAATACCATACTGAGTGGACAAACACTGGAAGCTGTTCCTCTAAGATTTAGAACAAGGCAAGGATGCCTGCTTTCCCCACTCTTACTCAGCATAGTACTGGAAGTTCTAGCCAGCGCAGTGAGTTAAGAGCAAGCAATAAAGGGCATCCAATCAGAAAGGATGTAACCTCCTTAGTCACATAAAATGTGAATAAAATTCCCAATTAACAGTTTTCCTATTATTTGAAATTTCTAAAAGGCTCTTTCCACAGAATCAATTATTTTCTAATCAACATTTGTTAAGTAGAAAGTTTTAATGGTCCATATCAGTGCTTCTCCCCATTTGGTTTATAATAAAGTAAATGAAATGAGTAATGTTTCCCACAAGGTAGTAAAACTCTTACTCCATTTTATATTTTCTCAACCAGAGAAAGTCACCATGGCCTTGACTTCTATCTATTTTTCTCCTGTGAACAACATTTCTCTGGCTGAATAGTTATCACTTAAAGTTTTCTGTACACGAGGTGAGGTGGGAAGTGTGGTTGAAGAGGGTCTCAGTCTTTTCTTGTTGTCTGCACATGGGACTGCTGATGGCTTATGGATCTGTGATTTTTATCTACACAGCCTGTGCAAGCTTTAATACTTCAGCTTACCTGAAAGATTTGATAGAGTTCTGGGTGGATGTAGCCCTCTTTGCCTTTTGTCAAAGTGGAATATATCCAATGGTCCCATTTCTAAGCAGTCTAGAGACACCTCCTATTTTTGGAGCTGTCCTTCAGAGAACCTAAGACATGTTTCCTCTGTCATTTCTGCCTTTGATTATACCACCCCAGATACTTGTTCCAAAGCTATAGAATATTTAAATATTATTCTAATTATAGGACCTTCTTAAATAGCATCACCCTATTAAACTTTGTCTTCATCTTATTACTATTTTGACAATAACTTTTATTTATATACCGCTGAACAGTTTATAAAATGTTTTTACATATTTCATCTCACTCAAAACTCTAACCAACTCATGAGCTCAATGGTAGTTATTATATTCCTCACTTTTAAGCAGAAGAAACTAAGATTTCAAAAAAAAAAGGAAATGAATAAAAAAAGGAAATGAATTGATTACTGTTATGCTGAGTTAATCATTCAGTTGCAGTGAAATGCAAGACGTATTCTTTTCAGTTTAGTATTCATTCCAATCCTCCCAATACAAATGCTGTCTTGTGTAGGAGATAAAGTATTTATTCATAGAAAAACTACTAGCTCAATCCTTGAAAAGAAATTGTAAATGAAATTCGTAAGTGATATTATTTGCATCGACTTTTATTTGGGGACATAAAATAAAAAAATAATCACTCTTTCATTTGTTATGGTGTAGAAAATGTTAAGATAAAAGGTAAGGCTTAAATTCTTACTATGAACTTCTTTCAATTAGTAGAATGATGCTTATAAAATACAGTTTGCAGATACTTCAAGACATGACAATTAATTTGATCGGAATAGAAAAAAAATGTTAAATTTGAAAGAGTTTTTTGTCCATTTTTATCAAGTATCTTACAAATTCTCTTATTGCCTTTTGACTGATAAAATTGTAAGGGTTCTCATTTCAGGAGTTGGCAAAGGGATTTAAAACTGAACATAATTATTGTCAGTGACTAACACATTACAAAGAAAAGTGCAAAGAAACCTTAACACTTTAAGAAACTTAAAAGATTGCAAGGTTTTACCCTTAGAATCTTTTTTTCTTCCCCTTCTTGTCACATTCTGGGTATTCTCTCAGCATGATCTGACTCTCTAAAACCATTTGAATGATCTCCTGAATGTTAATGATTTCCAAATCTGTCTTTCCAAACTGATACCCTCATTTGAACTCTAAACCCATAA
>NW_007740599.1:15249-20796 GCF_000696425.1 Galeopterus variegatus | reverse complement strand
TTTTTGTCCATTTTTATCAAGTATCTTACAAATTCTCTTATTGCCTTTTGACTGATAAAATTGTAAGGGTTCTCATTTCAGGAGTTGGCAAAGGGATTTAAAACTGAACATAATTATTGTCAGTGACTAACACATTACAAAGAAAAGTGCAAAGAAACCTTAACACTTTAAGAAACTTAAAAGATTGCAAGGTTTTACCCTTAGAATCTTTTTTTCTTCCCCTTCTTGTCACATTCTGGGTATTCTCTCAGCATGATCTGACTCTCTAAAACCATTTGAATGATCTCCTGAATGTTAATGATTTCCAAATCTGTCTTTCCAAACTGATACCCTCATTTGAACTCTAAACCCATAATTCCAGTTGCCAGCTAGACATATTCGTTGAAATTTTCCGTAGATACCTAAACCTTAGCACCTTGAAAATGGAAGTCATTCACCAAGTCTCCAACTTTAAACACTCTCATTCACTTGTACTTAGTTAAGGGTGTCATCTTCTGTAGTGGGTTGAATGGTGTCCCCCCCAAATTCATGTTCTTCCAGAACTTCAGAATGTGACCTTATTTGGAAACAAGGTCTTTACAGATGTAATTAGTTAAGATAGAGTCATACTGGAATAGGGTGGCCCCTAAATCCAAGGACTAGTGTCCTTGTAAGCAGCCCATGTGGAAACACCCACAAAGAAAACACCATGTGAAGACAGGAAGAGATCAAAGTGAGCGTCTACAAGCCTAGAATGCCAGTGATTGCCCACATTCACCAAAGGCCAGGACAGAGGCATGGAATAGATTCTCCCTCACCCTCTCCAATGGGAACCAACTTATGCTGATTCCTGTACTTGATTTTGGCCTTGTGGCATCCAGAACTGCGAGATTATAAATTTATCTTGTTTTAAGTCACCCTGTTTGAGGTCATTTGTTAGGGCAGCCCTAGGAAACTAATACACTACCTGTTTAGTTTCCCATTGCCAACTCCTTACTCTCTCTCCTTTCGAAAGAAAACTGAAGATCTTTTAAATCTTACTTCCAAAATGCCTCCTAAATATGTTCTTCTCTGTTTCCTCACTGCCTCTGGTCATTGTTTTCTGTTACTTAGGCTTTGGCAAAAATTTCTTAAAGATCTTCTTACCGCTCCAGTCCATCATCTACCCTTCTGGAACCAACACGATCTTCTTCGAGCACAAAACAAAGTATGCGAATATTTGCTTTAAAAAAAATCCCGTTTCTTATGTGAGCTCATATTGAGTAATTACTGTGCACCCGTCACAGTGCTAAGTACTTTGTATTGACTCAGAAGTTTCAACAAATACGAGAATCATAAACTATTAATCCCATCATTTTCATTGTAATGATGTGGAAAATGAAACATCAGACAATTAAGGAACCTGCCATGCTTACCTAACCAGTAATGCCTAAGAAAGGAATAATATACGGGCATTCAGACTTCGGAGCCTGACCTCTCAGCAACTCTATTGTCTGTCAGGGTTTTTCTGAAGCCGTAATTTTGCACTTGACTGTATTAATTTGAAATTAACTACATTTTAAAATCCAGATTAAATGCCACTACATTCCATGTCTATTTTGTTTGCTGCTTTCTCTCAACACAGACTAGTCTCATTGAAGGGACCAAATACATGTTGATTGAACAAATACAGTAATTGATGTTTACTGCAGTAAATCCTTCCCTAAGCCTCAGACAGAGCTGGTGTCCTTTTCTTTTGTGTTCGCAGATGATTTTGTTCTTATCCTACTATGTACCTGCCACATGTCATTATAATCCATCCTATTCCATCACACTTTGATTTTGATAAAGACAAGGATCATGTCTCATGCATTTTTGCATATCCAAGAACATAGTAAGTACTTAATGATATTAACTAAATGCATTCAGTTAATAAATGTAAATTATATCAGAAAATCTTAGAAAATGCTATTCAAATATAACATTATTTAGGCTTATATTACTGTCCACTTGAATGTAATTACCTTTTTCTGATACTTTGTTGTTCTGTGTAGTTTTAAAATTTGCCCATTAGGTTTATTACTTATTTTTATTAGTATGTCTTTCTCCCTTACTATATTGAATTATTGAGGGAAAGTCTCATGTCTTATGATTGTATATCTAGTACCTAACCTAATAGTGCCTGACACATCAATGAAAGTTTGTAGCTATTTACTGAAGGAATAAATGCATTATTCTTAATCTTCTTTTCACTGTCCTTTACCTCAAGCAGGTGATAATTTAATTGTGAGAACATGCATATATGAGTACAATAAGAAACAAATTGCTTTACACATGTTATACAAGCAAACATAAAACAAGTAGCAAGTAAAGAAGCTGTTTATTGTAGAAAACAAGAGATGAAATAAAGCAGATAACTATGGATTTAATGGTCAAGGAGATTTTGATATAGGAGGTAATATTTATGATCAACACTGAAGGAAAAATAAAATTTGCTCACAGAAAGAAGATAGGATTATAGGATAAAATTTAATGTTCTCATGTTCTGAGTTTGCTGAGAAGTTTTGAATCATAAATATGGATTTACTTTTATCAGTATTTTTTACTAAATTTGAGATGGTCTTTTTTTTCTTATTATATTAACCTAAATTGATATATTTTAGAGTGTTAAACTAACCTTGCTTTTATGAAATAAAATACACTTAGTCATAGTGGATTTTCCTCTTAATATATGATTAGATTCTCTTTGCAAATATTGTGTTTAGGATTTTTATGTCTGACTAATGAGAAAGGATGTCCTGACTAATGAGAAAGAAAGAAAATAATTTTTTTTTCTTGTCATGTTCTTATCAGATTTTGGTCATCAGGTTTATGCTGGCTTCATGAAATGAGTTGGTAAGTTTTCCATTTTTTGTATATCTCTAGAAGAGTTTATGTAAAATCTGTATTACTTTTCCCTTAAATGCTAAGAAGAATTCTCAGGAAAGTTTAAATATTTTTATATGATGGTTTTAATTAAAGTTCCAAATTTTGAACAGATGTATGACTATTTTTAGTTTCTGTTTCTTATTGTTCTAGTTTCAGTAAATTTCATTTCTGAAGATTTTTTCCTATTTCATCTAAATTAAAATATGTATTGACATAAAGTTGTTCATTTTTTAATTTTTTAATACTTTAGAGATCTATAATAAGTTTCCTTTTTATTCACATTATTGTAATTTTTTTCCTCAAAATATCTTGCTATGGTTTAATCAATTTTATTATTATTATTTAAAGAACCATAATTTTGCTTTTTAATATTTTTCTATTGAATACTTGTTTTCTATTTTATTGATTTCTGGTCTTACACATTATTGTAATTTTTTTCCTCAAAATATCTTGCTATGGTTTAATCAATTTTATTATTATTTAAAGAACCATAATTTTGCTTTTTAATATTTTTCTATTGAATACTTGTTTTCTATTTTATTGATTTCTGGTCTTACTTTCATTGAGTATTTTATGTATCTGGTAATACCATACTTCACATGTGTAGGGAAAGCTTAAAAGGGCCAACGGACTACTATGGCCTCTGCTGTTCAAAAATTATTATATTAAATGTAATCAAGTAATTAAATTGGAAAGTTAGACTGTTTGATTCAGAATTTTGTTACAGAAATAGTGAAGTTGTAGGGATGACAAGGTCTCTGTTATTATTATGCTAGTGTAGATGGCAAATTATTTGATTCAGAATTTTGTTACAGAAATAGTGAAGTTGTAGGGATGACAAGGTCTCTGTTATGATTATGCTAGTGTAGATGGCAAATTATAGAACAGAATAGAATAGAATAGAATAAGGTCAAGCAAGAGAAGGCCACAGGACTGAGCTAATAAACTGTGTTAGTCAGTTTTCCTCTCTGACTCTCATATTAAATTAAACTTCTTGTGGGCAGAAACTAAATCACAGTTGTAATTTTATTCTCTATACATTTTACAGAACTTCTCACATGGAAGATGCTCAACATGTGTTTAAAGAATAAGGTAGTAAAATCATTTACTACAACTCCTTTATTTTACTGAATCCTGAGGAAGTTAATTGACTTCCCAATATCATAGAGATGGTCATTAGAAGTCCCAGGACTGAGACCACAACTGCCTGAGAGCTAATATGTGCAGACACCGAATGCCAAAGTCAGAGATTTGGACTGAGAATTTCATAATGTCAGTGACAACTTGAAGCTGTGTTTTTAAAAAAAATCATGTTGGCATACAAACGTATTTTATTGATATCCTTTCGTTATTTAACAAAGAGGAGGAAAAGATTATAATAAGCCAGAGAAATACAACCAATACTGGAATATTAGAGTGTGTGAGAGAGAGACAGAGAGAACATGTTGTTCTTATTCATTGAACTTGTTGTTACCAAATTTGGATTTAGTGGTATCTATCCACAAGGCCTTAACTGCTTTAAAAGAATTAGTGAAATGCAGTCACTGAGTAGTCAAGCACTGATCTCCTTTTTGAATATATAAGCGGAATTTTTATAGTTCTTTCAACAACGAGATGAAGTGACTTGTGTAGAAGAAATACACCACAAGGAGCCCAGGGAAGGGAAAGAGGGGCAAAACATTTTGTTGTTATAAATTAAACTAATATACGCCATGCCCTGGCCTCTGACCCATGTGCCGAGGTCTCTGTGCACTGTCAATCACACAGCCTGTGCAGCCTTTCTTCCCTTTGTCTACCTTTACATGCAAACTTTATCTTTTAATGAGATCGCAGCTATTAGAAATCCTTTCAGGTTGTGCTAAGGTTTAAGTCCTTTAGGTATTATCCTTTTTTGATTACTTTGGACTCTATCAACATGTTGAATTTTAGTTGTTACATAGGATAACTCACAGTTAACAGTGAATTATGATGACCATTCTGCCACCTGCAAGAGTGAATCATGCTTGGAAGCAGAGTACCAAAAACTACAAGAAACTCCTTAGCAGTCCACTTAATTTGGGCTGGCAAGAGAAAGGAAAGGTAAAGCAATCGGAATGTGTCAGGTAAAGGAGTAATGGGAATGAGGGAATGAATGCTCCACATTCAGTCCTTCAGCAAAGAATACAAAATTGACAAAACATTGTGATTTTAATATGCACAACAATTTGACTTTTCTACACGTGTGATGTAGAAAGCTTAAAAAGTACATAAGAATCAGCCTAATTTTATATCAGAAATATGTACTGATTTATTTTTCCCATTTATATAATTAAGTACTTAACATCTACTAAGTTCTTTATAACCACGTTATGGTGATGGGAATGCCATAAAACCATATACACAATGTCAAGCTCTACCTTCTGAATGTCTGGGGCCTAAAATGAATCAGAGTCACATATAAAATCATAAGGACCAAACTAAATACTAAGAGATGGTTATTAGAGTAGTGCTAAAAAAACATCTAAGCAGAAAAAGGAGGGGACAATAAACAACAACAATATGATTCAAGTACTTGCGAGACTTAGGAAGAGTATTTTGTAAGTTCCTGGCATTTTGTCTAAAAATAAGATGGGGGAGGGGAGATAGAGAGATAGATAGAGAGAGGAGGGGGAGGGGGAGATG
>NW_007740599.1:14331-15042 GCF_000696425.1 Galeopterus variegatus | reverse complement strand
AGGGGGAGGGGGAGATGAAAGGGGAGGGGGAGGGGGAGAGGGAGGGGAAAGAAGCCAGAGAGCCTGAGCACTGCAGTTGTTAGAGACCTGTTAATAGTAATAGTTAGGGCTTTCTGTGATTTGAGAAAGGTCCAGAGACCTGATCCAGTGCATAGAAACCATGCTGTGTATTCTAGTAAGTCTATGAACCTAGGACAAGAAAGATAACTAAATCATTCTGTAATCAACAAAACACTGGAGTGCTAAGACTTCCTTTGATCTTGTCGTAACATTTATGTTTATTGCTACACATAATTTATGCAATATATTTATTAAAATGCATTTTTTAAAGTTTATTTTTCATTGGAGCAGACAGATATGAGCTGTATCTCAAATCATTAATACTCAAAGAAATACTGACCACAGACTCACCTGATCCGATCACGTTTTCCTGCCTAATGAAAGTTATTCAGATTATACGACAAAGATTTAAAGCTGTGGTCCGAAACTGCAGGGAATTTCAGAATCACCCGAAAGTTTGTTCAAATTACTGATGCCCAAAACTCAGTTGACCCATCTCCATGGTGAGGCTGGGTGGGCACCAGTAGTATGAACATGTACCCCAAATAATTCCAAACCACATCAAAATTTCAGACCCACTTCATCAAAGAAAAAAACCCCAACAAACAAGAAATACGTATACATAGACCAGCTCTATGGGTGCATACCTAG
>NW_007740599.1:11654-13293 GCF_000696425.1 Galeopterus variegatus | reverse complement strand
TTTTTATGTGGATGAAACCTGTTCCAGAGCCTACCTCTTGTCTCTTTCTTTTCTTTCCAGATTTGTGACTCTGCGACGGAGGAAAAAAGGTTAGAATTGTAATATAAGCTAATACCCAGGAGGACCAGGGCAAGTAAGAAGAGGAAAATACCCTGGATCTGTTTCTTTTTGTTTTTAAGCAATTCTCATTAAATTTCACTAAATTAGATATATTTATTTAACCAGGAAAAAAGCTCACTGCTTTAATACATACGCTTTATGCACTTCACAGCTGAGGAACTTCGCATTTCATTCTGCTCTGAGCAGCCCAGGAAGTAATTTGCCAATGGTTAGCCACTGTCTTTTTTTGCTAATGCCAATTAGGCACAGTCTCAACTACGGATATAGATTTTTTTACATGATTTTTTTCTTGCTGAAAAGTAGTATAGAAATTAGGGTGCTTTTTATGTTGAGGAGAAATGAAGAGTTTGGAAAAAATTATGGTTTACTGACCTTTAAATTGCCAAAATTCCATAGGTTGTATATTACAAATAAATAAACATCGAGAAATCTCAAATTTGATTTTTCAGCCCAAATAGTTGCCCCCCACACACACATACACATGTGCAAAATATATATATACACATATACCTTTTGATTTCCATGGTGCTTCAGTAACGAGAAAGTGCTGCTAAGATCAGTACTAACTTTTAAATGTTTAGATGGTGGTGGAAAGTGATTAGGTGTTTTAGGATCCAATACATTGTGAAGGTAGAATCATTTTTTATTCAAGGGGTTTTGTTCTGTTACCTACACTTCATAATGAATTTGATTTTTATTAAAGTGTCAATTAACAACATTGGAAAAGATGTCTTACATGAGAATAACTACAAAAAACTTTCCAGATATTATCCATTTGATAAATCTTTTACTATAAAATATTTTGTCAGTCTTTTACACATAATGCCATACGTGACATATGTTCTATCAGTGAACATCTTTCTCTGTCATCTGTCCCTGGTGCATAAGGCTTTTAAACCCAGACATCAGGGTTATAGTGGTCGCACGCCTCATTTGGCATCTTTGCAAAAATGGTCCATGATTTATTATACATCTTGGGTCTGAGCTTGCTGAGCTCAATCATCAGCCCTCAGAAGCCTCTGGAAACTCTTCCAAGACTCAGCCTTTTGTGGATGGTCAGATATGGAGTTTAATACACACTTCCAGTCTTTTATGATTTTAAGCATTTCTCAATAAATTTAATAATTCTAGACCCATGTGTTCAACCTGGCTCCATGACTTGGGGGATCAAAGAAAATTAATAAGCTGCTGCTGACCACGACATGACCAAAACTCTGCTATGGGTCATCAGATCCCAAGCACCTCAATTTACTTCAGAGTTGCCCAAGGTCAATTTTATTAATAACACAACACAGCATACTTAAGATAGTATGCCTCAAAACATGGGCTGCTGAAGGAGAAATGATTCTTAGTCACATGAGTTTGAGAAATGTCTTATAACATACATGTTTGACATACATGGTAACATGGGCTGCCTCTGCTCAGAAATGTGCTTGCATTTTAGTAAACTGAAGACCATAACAAGTGATCTTGTAAATTTAAAACCTATTACATTTTATTTAACTCTTGCTTGTTTAAA
>NW_007740599.1:8845-10634 GCF_000696425.1 Galeopterus variegatus | reverse complement strand
GATTACTTATAATACCTAACATAACACCTACACATCACTTCATTTGAGTGGATTCAAAGTACTACTCAGCACATAGCAAATACAAGTTTTGCTTTTTGGAATTTTGTGGAATTTTTTCTTCAAATATTTTCAATCTGTAGTTGAAAATAGAACCCACAGATACGGAGGGTTGGCTGTATATCATAGTCCATGAATACAGAACCCACAGATACGGAGGGTTGGCTGTATATCATAGTCCATGAATACAGAACCCACAGATACGGAGGGTTGGCTGTATATCATAGTCCATGAACTGGCAATGCACTATTCAATAATAGTCAAAACAGAAACCTGAATTAAGACCTCTAGACTATGTTTTGGAAGCTTGAAAGATAGAACAGAATGACAGTGTGCTATCCAATTCTAGATACAGCAAATCCATGGGACTGTGTTTGGTTTTAACACTCCTACAACCAGGTGCCTTGTACAAGCCACCTGGGTCACATTTTGCTTCAAAACAGTTTAATTAGTTTAACTCATGAACCGTACTTAAACTAATATGGCAAGAGAGATTCTACAAAAATTAGATGTGAGATGTAGCCTAGATGAGAGACTTGAATCAGTGTTTGCCTAAACACAGTTCTGTTGATAATGGATTGAGCTCTTTCTAGAAATCCCAACAACGAGGCTATCCACAAGTTGGGCAAAAGATATATGAACGAAGCAAGTTGGGGGATGGTGGGAATCTATATACAGAGAAAAGACAAATTTGCATCTTTAGATACATTGTAATAAAATTGATTATTAGTACAGATTAGGATTCTATTATTTTTGGTAAATGTCTGCATCCCACAGGCCAATGCTCTTAAGGCAGCATTGTTCAAAATACTCTCCCAGGTCCAGTCTACTACCAGGTCACCATTCTGCTATCACTAGGGTGTGTCCCTCCAACTCACAGTCAAAGATAGCCACTATGGGATTGCACTTCTGGCAGTGAAATGAAAGAATAAATAATAATGACATAAGTAAAGGGACATGCCAGATACTTTTAAGGGAAGTTTTTCAGGAACAGACACAGAACGATTTTACTTTCATCCTATTGGGCAAGATATAGTCATATGGTTCCACTGGGTTGCAAGTAAGATGAATAAATGTAAACTTTATTCTGGTCACGTATCCAGCTAAAACTTTTACCATACAGAAGAAGGGAAGCTGTCTCAACTTTGCTTCACAATCCACTTGGCCACTCACCCTCCCTATCCAGTTATTGCATCCAGCTCAAATTCCAGAATATCTAGGCAATACACAGTTCTTGGTTACGACAGTTTATGGGTCCACATCATTGTTCAATTACCTACACATGCAAAGAAAAGTCATCTGCTATTATGACTTTCAACGCACATTTATGGAGTAGAAATAGGATAACCACAATTTAAAACTCTTACTTGGAAGCATAATCACTGCTCCTTAGCAATTATCACATAGATCGTTGAGAGATGGCTTAGTAAGCAATTCATTTTTGGCAGTGGAGTAAATTGTCAGTGACCTTTTGGCTGCTGTGTTTCTGCAGTCGAGGAAGATCCGTCTCACATTTGTCCTTTGTGAGCACCTGCTTCCTCCTTCTGGGAAATTCTTCCACTACATTGTTGTCCATAGCCACAACTAAGGCGGACATGGGAAGCTGATCTTCGGAGCTGAACAGCTTTCTCAGGGTATGGGTTTGGAGATCCAGGGGTGGTTTTAGGGTCAAACAAACACAGGTATTTGCATGTCAGGCTTGCAGGTTCTTTGAAAATATAATTTCTTCACA
>NW_007740599.1:8002-8623 GCF_000696425.1 Galeopterus variegatus | reverse complement strand
CCTACCCCCTACCCCCACTACCAACAGAATGGAAGCAAAACTGTAGAGTTTCTACATCTGGGACCTCTGTACTCATCTGGATGTTAGGACCTGACAACTAACCTCATTGCTGCTTATCTGCTGATTCACTTCTCCTGCCTGTGGTGTGGACATCAGGCTTTAATTCAAGCTTAGAAGGTTCCAGCCTGCTTATGATCTTTTCTTTTCTTCCTAGCCCTGAGGACTTTGCTCAGTCAGCCCTCACTGTTGCATAATTTGTTATAATAAGTAAATAAGTACATAGTCTATATCTACATATCTGTGTATCTTCATACCCATAGCTCTTTATCAATACATATCTATATATCTACATATATACAATCTTCTGCTGGTTCTGCTTCCCTGGCTGAGTCTCTTTTAGGGACTTTTCAAAATAGAGGCATGAAAGAGAAGGCAACACTTTAATCAGAGTTTGCTGTTGAGCTGAATCCCACTGTCTGCGCTAGAACTCTTAATAAAAGATACTAACAAAAGCTCTGGGTCCCATTCTGCTACTGAGGCTGCTGTTTACGAGCTGCAGAAGGTCACTGCTCTAGTTTCAGGCAGAGAACCATTTTACTTTTTCAGATCTGCACAGCCCCT
>NW_007740599.1:5647-6708 GCF_000696425.1 Galeopterus variegatus | reverse complement strand
AGGTCACTGCTCTAGTTTCAGGCAGAGAACCATTTTACTTTTTCAGATCTGCACAGCCCCTACTCACTAGACTCTCCTGCTGTTGACACTGAAAGTGCCTTGCTGTGTCCTCCCACCGCTACGTACAGACAGGCTAGCATAGATGGTGCTCATCTCTCCTTAGGGTTTTGCTAAAAGTGGCAAAAAGCAACTGGCAAAAATCAGTAATCTGAATTTCCTTAGTATTTTCACTAATGTTACTACACCAGTTGACATGGATCTGTCTTCTGAGAAACTGCAGGGGATAATTTTACCCATGTTTTGTTCATAATAAGGCTTTGGTCTACAATGGCTTGGATCATGAGATATCCCACCCTATCACTTCCCTTAAGATATAAGTTTAGTTCCTGTTACTTGTAGCCCCCTATTCCCAGGTACCAAAATCTATTAGTTGGGATTAGGTTTGCCTGTGAGTACTAGTAACAGAAACAGCACCCACCAAACACAAATGGCTTAAACAAGACCCAAGTTTTTTTGTTTTTTTTTTTTCCTGTTATATTCAGTGGTAATCTGAGTCAAGACTGGAATGGGGTGAGAAGTTTAGGTTCCATCTCTTGTGTTTTTCTGTGATTCTCTTTCCCAAGGTCATCTCATTGTCTAATATGTCTGCTAACTTTGACCATTGAATCACATTCCAGCCAGCAGAAGTAGAGAGACCAAAGGAAGGGAACAACTCTTTCTTTAAAGACACTAGATAGAAGTGACAAATTGCTTCCTATTACACATTGGAGGACAAATTCATTCCTTCTGCCATGTAAGTGCCATGTGTCTCATGAAGTGATGAGCTTGGGCAAAAACAAACAAGCAAACTATGGATTCCACAGGCTGCTGTTACAGATGCAGAACAGATAATTCCCTTCACACTTAATTGGGGTTCTTGTGTGGTTTCACCCATTTCAGCGTGGACATCTGAAAATGACAGAAAACCAAGATGTGTTATAAGTTTATATTCAACTCTAGGTAGTTTCATTTATATTTTATATTTGATGGATATTCACTAAGTTGCACAAAAGGACATATAT
>NW_007740599.1:3274-4738 GCF_000696425.1 Galeopterus variegatus | reverse complement strand
GTTTCATTTATATTTTATATTTGATGGATATTCACTAAGTTGCACAAAAGGACATATATGCATGCCATATTACTAGTATAAGTCAAGTTTATAAGTGTTATTTCTTCTTGGTGAATTGAAATTTTAATCATTGGGTATTTGCCATCTTTATATCTTATAGTACTTCTTACCTTTAAGTTCATTTTATATGATAACACAGCTACAAAAGGTTTATAAAATTAAATAGGATTTCTTTCACATTTTCTGGTTAAGGTTTCTGTGTGTCTCTTATTAAGACTATAAGCAAACTATTGTTATTTTTAATCCAGTCTGACAAACTCTGTCTTTAATGGGAGAATTTTGTCCATTTACATGTATTGTGATTATATTGAATTTACGTGTATATTTACCATCTTACTTCATGGTAATTGTCTTTCATGAGTGCTTATGAATTTTTTATCATTTCTTAACTTATTTTGTATTGATTAAAATGTTTTTCCCCCATTTTAACTTTTTTTTTTCATTTTGGAAAATATATACTACTTTTCTTTAAGATATTTTCCTTAATATCTTATCTAAGATATTTAACTTCACAAAGTTAAAGGCTAATTCATATCTTCAGCTCCTCCCAACCACACAAAAGCATTAAAAGAATTTAATTCCAATATTAATCTGTTTGGTTTTTATGGCATAAATTCAACTTTCTATTATTGTCTATATAGTCAAAGTTTTGTCAGATTTGCCCATATGTTTGCAATTCATTTCACTCACCATTTATTTTTGAATCTCTGCTTTTTCACAATGGGTCTTTTTCCTTCTTCCTATAGTGCAATCTTCAGCAACTGCTTTGGTAAAATCTGTTGACAATAAATAGTATCTTTTACATCATCTGAAATGCTTTGATTTATTTTTCTCCTTCAAAAGACGAAGTATGCTGAGCATATAATTCTAGACTGGCATTTACTTTATATGACCACTTTGAAGAAATACCTACATTATTTTTCTGGCTTCTGTTGTGTGGAAAAATCAATTATTTACATTATTGTCATTCCTTTGTAGGTAATCTGTCTTTTCCCCCTGAACTGCTATTAACATATCTCTCTCTCTCTGCTCTATGATTAAAATTAGTGATGAGATACATTACTACAATGTTTAACAAAAGACCACTTTTTACTTTTTCCCCTCTCTATTTCTTACATGTACAAATATGTTTGAAATGAATTTGATTTTGTTGTCATCCATTTGTAGTATATAATTTATAATTTTTTAAAACTTATTATAGAGGCGTTGTTACTTTTCTACACTGCATAGCAGAATTTTTAGGGAAATTCACCTTATTTTCAAGTATGTCACTCTTTCTCTTGAATGAAGACTGTACTTTGCAATTTTTCCCTCAGCCATATGTTATCGTGTATTGTTTTCAACTTTTTCCCTGTGGTCAAGTATCTCTTACAGTTGTTAGCATCAGGATGAGTGTGCACTGCA
>NW_007740599.1:0-1486 GCF_000696425.1 Galeopterus variegatus | reverse complement strand
ACTCATGTATTTCTCTCAGTGCTCCTTACTTGAGGGGAGGCATTGTATTGCCTACAAACTGCACCAAAAAAGTTCTTACTTGAGATAAAAGAAGTGGCCCAAACTCTTCCATTTCTTCTTTTCCTTCTTCTTTTTTTATATAAACCATATCTATGTTATGTGTCTGTTTTAGAATAAAATAATGAAAATACAACACATCACACAATAGGGAACCCACCTTGTAAAATGTAAAATTACCAACAAATGTCAGAGGTATGGAACATTTTTTTAATGAAAGATTATTTAGTCATAGAAGTACTTTACATCTTCTCTAGAATAAATTTAGTATTGTTTGTACTTAGTCTTTATAGTCTCATTAACATAAGAAGAGTATACACACCACTATTTTTAAAAATTAAAAGAATTATAACATTATATACATATATAAAATATAATATTATTGGTGCATGAAAAATTATTTTAAATAATTCACACCTTAGAGCTCATAGAATTCCTGCTTATCTGCAGAATCATGCCTTCATATAATAAATATTTATTGACCACTATTTACAAAAGGTAAATTGCTTGTGAATTAAAATAGTTTAGGTTTATTCAGCAGTAATTTAACCCAAATCTTCACTACTATAAAATGATGTTGTTTGTTTTTAATGTGGAAGCAAGTTAGTTTATTTTTAATTTGATATTTTCTATCAATTGAATAAATCTTTTAAAGGAACCAAATACAATTTTTTTTTTTTAAGTAGAAGTTGTTGAGTTGAGTGGCTTGATTTCTTTGGAAATGTGCCATAAATCTTTGGGCCACAGTGACAGCCTGAGAAAGCAATGGCAATATTGACCCTGCTAATTGGTTGGGGAAACAATTTGCAGAGGTTCATAAAATCATTAGGAAATTTCACTACAATGGAATCTCAAGCAGTAAGGCATAAATGAGTGAATGAGACAAATAGAGGTCTCTAACATAATTACTAATGTTTGTTGAGCACTTGCTAGGTACTAAACATGGCTCTAAGCTCTCTACATTAATTGTCTCATTTAATCTTTAGAAAACTGTAGATGGTAGTCTTCATTGATTTTACCAAACTACAGAGAAGGAACAAAGCTCAGAGTAGTTTCAGACCTAAGAATTGAATCTCAAGNCCAAACTACAGAGAAGGAACAAAGCTCAGAGTAGTTTCAGACCTAAGAATTGAATCTCAAGTCAAAAGCTCATGCTTTTAACCATATAGCAAATATATATATATATATATATATATATATATATAGCGCAAGGGAGCGCAGCAGACAAACTTGCTGTTTTGGAGTGAACATTCACAGCTGACCTCTAATCTAAGAGGCAAATTTACAATTAATTTCATGTTTTTTGGAGAGCAGCTGCATGTATTTGCAACCTTTGGAAAGAAGCAAGTAGCCCATTTGGTTTTTAGAAGCAGGTGCGCAAATAAAAATTTGTATTAGCAATTTCAATTTTGAAAATTAAGAAAATATA
>NW_007740598.1:29115-29338 GCF_000696425.1 Galeopterus variegatus | reverse complement strand
CACTTTATTTCCTCTTAGGGCTAGGTTGCTAGCCACTCTGGAACTGAAATCCCAATTTAGCTGGGGGCTCTGAAGACATTGTTCTGCATCTTTTGACTCTCCATACAAACTATAGAAGCACTTTGTCAATATCCACAAAATGTTTTGCCGGGATTTTGATTAGGATCATGTCGAATATATAGATGAATTTAGGAAGAACTGAAATCTTACAATATTGAGATTT
>NW_007740598.1:26302-26645 GCF_000696425.1 Galeopterus variegatus | reverse complement strand
TGCCGCGCTTCCCAAGCGGCGCACTATAGCAGTGTGCCACCGGGCTGGCCCTGCCCTAGATTCTTAAAAACAAACATATTTCAAGTCCCTGCTCAGAAACCTCTGGGATTCTGGGGCTGGCCCGTGGCTCACTTGGGAGAGTGTGGTGCTGATAACACCAAGGCCACGGGTTCTGATCCCATATAGGGATGGCCGGTTAGCTCACCGGGTGAGCGTGGTGCGGAAAACACCAGGGCAAGGGTTATGGACAACACCAGGGCAAGGGTTAAGATCCCCTTACCAGTCATCTTTAAAAAAAGAAAACCAAAAAAAAAAAAAAAAACCTAAAAGTAAAAGAAAAAAA
>NW_007740598.1:23226-23494 GCF_000696425.1 Galeopterus variegatus | reverse complement strand
TCTTCACCAGCATTTCCCTTATGCTCTTTTCTGCAGGCTATGTAATTCTGCTCATGCTAACTTGATTGCGCATAATGTTAGATAATGTTGGGAAAATATAGAAAAAATGGTCAGGGCTCCTCAGATGTTCAGAATCTTGCCCAGCATCTGATGTAAATATGCACGTGTGCACCGGTGTCCCTTGTTACTGTCTAATGTGATTGCATGTGTGCACCCAGGTGTTTTGGGTTATGGACTTGAATATAAAGGACTAAGCTCAGATATGCAA
>NW_007740598.1:21694-21942 GCF_000696425.1 Galeopterus variegatus | reverse complement strand
CCCCATGATCTAATCACCTCCCAAAGGCCCCAACTCCTAATACCATCACTTTGGGGGAGAGGATTTCAACACATAAACTTGAGGAGGAGGTGCATACATTTAGACCATAGTAAAGATGACTGTAGGGAGAGAAACTAAAGATTTAGGAGATAATTGGGATTAAAAGTGAGAGTATTTGTCACAGGACTGGATGAGGTACATGAATAACGTGGAGATGTCTGGGATGACTATGAGGTTTCTGGCTTTAG
>NW_007740598.1:18712-19623 GCF_000696425.1 Galeopterus variegatus | reverse complement strand
TGGGGGGAGCATTCCTCTCGCTCACTCCTGATCCAGGTACCTAGTGCATCCAGGTAGAGAACTTTAAAGGCCTTTGTTGGTCACAGACCCGCCGGAATGGAATGTGTGCGGACCGTGGGAAGGAGAAATGCCTGGCTCTGAAACATGTGGGTGCAGAAGCTGGCCCCAGGGGAACCCAGCAGCTGTCGAGACTGAGCATGCGCGAGGCCTGAGTCCCGGGGCACGGCCCCCGCACAACCGTGAAGGTGTGAACTAGGCAGGGGAGTGTCCCCATGCCTACTGAATGTCATCCCTGTGTCTAGGGACCCCTTCCTGGACAGGTTCCATACCTATGGGATCTTTTCTTTTTCCTTTCAACCNAAACTAGCATTGCATATAAAAAAGTGAATAGAATGGAAAAACTCACGCTCATCATTTTATTCTATTTTATTTTTCTTAAATCAACGTTAAAATAGCAAATACTATGAGAAGTCAAGAGAAAGACTTTGGAAGAAGGGAAAATCTTTGTGTTTTTCTACCAATCATCCTCGAAGTCAAGAGAAAGACTTTGGAAGAAGGGAAAATCTTTGTGTTTTTCTACCAATCATCCTCGCCCGCAGCCCCTAATTTTGAGCAATGAACTCAGATTTTCATTTTGCACTGAGCCCTGAAGATTATGTTGCTGAAATGAATGAAAGAATCCAAGAGTGAGGAAGAGGTTGAAGAGAATGGAGAGGGAAATGTTAATTCATTGTGTATCATACAAAAATTGGAAGATAGGAGGGGATGGCCCTAAGATAGATGTAGCAGAGTGGAAAATTATTAAAATTATTAAAGGAAACCAGAAACATGTCGTTTCTGAATTAAAAAAAAAAAAAACTGAAGAAATGTTGTTTTCTGCAGAGTTAAAAGGTTATTCTTCCATTGATAAG
>NW_007740598.1:16688-17694 GCF_000696425.1 Galeopterus variegatus | reverse complement strand
TGCTTTTTCCACGCTTCTGCCCCGCCCCAGTAGCACACAGTTGTTGCTGATCACGGGACACCTGCTGGCCTGATGGTGGTGGGGGTGGTGCACGGGCATGGGGAAGGGATAGTCACCGTCTGTTATTCTCATTTATAGTCCATCTTAGGCATGAACTGTGTTCCTGTGTCTGGCAACAGGGCTTCTTATTTATTCTGTCCCTCACCCAGGAGTAGGGGTTTCTCGAATGGTCTGAGATCACTTCATTTTTCTCTCCCTCCCTTTCACTGGAATCTAGATTTTTTTTTTCTTATCTGTGCCCTACNGTGGCATCTCACTGTGTTTTCAGTTGCTTTTCTTGAATGTCTAATGATGTGGAGCATCCTTGCCTGTGACATTCTTTTACCTTCTTTGGCGAGGGGTCTCTTTAAGTCTCTATCCGTTTTTATTTGTGTCTGTTTCTTATTAATGAGTTTTAAAAGCTCTTTATATGTTTTAGGACAAGTTTTCTACCAGATAGGTTGTTTGTAAATATTTTCTTCTGGTCTGTAGTTTTTCTTTTAATTCCCTTCGTAGTGCCTTTAAAAGACTTCTGTTTTTATGAATTCAGTTTTGTTGTATTTTTTTCTTTCCGGGTCCATGCTTTGGTTGTTGTATCGAGTCTACTGATGAGCCTGTTGAGAGTGTTCTTTATCTTTGCTATCATACTTTGCATCCACATAAATTTCCTTTTATTCTTTCTTATAATTTCTGTCTCTCTGCTAAAATTACCTATGCATGTTATTCACCTTTTACACTAAAGCATTTAACATATTAGTCACAGCTATTTTATATTTTCTATCTGATATTTCCAACTTCAGGTTGTATCTGAGACTAGTTCTATTGATTGCTTTGTCTCTTGAGAGTGTGTTGCGTTTTTTTGCTTATTTGAATGTCTTAGTTTTTTTTTTCTTATTGAAAGCTGATGTCTTCTGTAGAGTAGTGAAATCTGAAATACATAGTAATTATCTATTTCTTTGGCCACACC
>NW_007740598.1:13974-15210 GCF_000696425.1 Galeopterus variegatus | reverse complement strand
CCTGTGGGTCCTGTTTCCATGAGTTCTGTTTTGTCACACAAGCCACCGTCCTTAGCCTTCAGCAACTCTTTATCGACATTAGCTGAGTTGTCTTTACCTGCTCATGTGGCACCTGCCTGTTGTTTGCTGCAGGTAATCAAGGGTTTTCCCGTCATCCCTCCTTGGTGTCACCTGTCTTTACTTAGATTTTGGGTTAGTTGAATGCCTTGCGAGCTCAGCACTTTGGGTATAATAAATGTAATCGTAGATTGACCTATATTTGGTATTACTGGAAGTGTGAGCATAATTCACTTTTTAGCTCTCTATACCCATATTAGTTTCCTAGAGCTACCACAACAAATTAGCATAAACTTGGTGGCCTAAAACCAAAACAAACAAAACAGATTTTTTTTTTTCTCTCTCACAGGTCTGGTAATCGTGTTGTCCCTTGGTTAATGGCAGCTTAACTCGACTCTGCCTCTGTATTCACATGGCTTTTCCCTTGTACCTCTCTGTGTCCTCTCTTCTTATAAGGACACCAGTCATTAGATTTAGGATCCACACTACATCAGGGTGATGTCATCTCAAGATCCTCAACCTAATTACAACTGCAAAGATACCCTATTTCCAGATAAGGTCACATTTTGAAAGTTTGTGGGTTGTGAATTTTGCAAGGACATTATTCAGTCCACTCCAACATTGTAAGCAGAAACTTGAACGAGATATTGAATATTAGCAAATGATCACAATTTCTTCATAAGAACAGAGTTTGTATGTTAAAGACTAATTAGTTCCATGATAAAATTCCTTCTGTCAGAAATCCCTGGTGCTATCTTATAGTATTTTATTTATTCAACAAATCTATATTAAGAAGGAACAACATGACAGATACTGTATTTGATGTTGTAGATACAGCACTAAACAAAACAGACAAAATCCCTGCTGTCAGAAACCTTGATTTTGCTTAAAAAACAAAACAAAACAAACAAACAAACAAAAAAATTGTCTGTAAGTTTCTCTTACCAAGTTACATGTGTATTCTATAGCTTTATTTAAAATATAAGATGGTTCAACGATATCTTCTTTCCAAGAAAGACAGCGTTTACGATAACTGCAGAAAACATTAGTCTTTCTCAATTTTTGTTATTCTGCTTGTAGAAATGGAAAAAGCTACTGACTTCAACTACTTAACAGAGTGATGGAATGAAACTTTTCTTTACATCTATTCCAAATTAAATGACCTCAAAAAAGGCAATT
>NW_007740598.1:11416-12933 GCF_000696425.1 Galeopterus variegatus | reverse complement strand
TAATTGGTTCTGCATGCATATTTTCTTATAACAATGAAAATATGCATAAGAATTAATATACTACATGTTTTCATTTACACCTCTGTGCTAAAGTGAAATATGAATTAAATGATTGCCTTCTAAGACAATTTTAATTTCTAGATTTATGACTTTAGGTTTTAAAATACCTTATATCACATGATGGCTAATATGTACCTTTGTCTCTACTCTGTTCTACTTCCACTTTCTTAGAATCAGTGTTTTAAAGCAGAAAATAACTGGGTAAATTATTTAAGGGACTAGCTTCTTCTACATTAAAATGGACTAGGAATCCCAGAAATAACTCACATTATATGGAACTGTATTTCCCTCCTGCATCCTTAGAAATGGTAAACTAAGCTTTCTTCATGGTGTCAGTGCCAGATTCATAATAACTGTGGCAACACAGAATTCAAAATCCAAAAGGCAAAAGTATATCTTTTCTTAACTGTAAAAAAGCTAATTGTATTTTGTAATGTTTTGTCTATATGGACTGTAATAACATGGAAAAGTGCAAATTTATTTTCTTTGATTTTTTTTTTGTTTGACTCTTATATTATCTACCATGTAACTACTGAAGTTCTATTAGAACTGGCTGTTAGCGGGTAACTAGATTACACAGCAGGGGACTTTTCTTTCAGATGCTTGGCAAAATAATTTTGTCATACAAAAGACCATAGGGTCTTCCATGACCTAAATATTCACCTTGAAAGTATCTGATTTTATTTCAAAATTCTGATCCAAAATCTTGGGACAAATCCTTATGAAACCAACTGATTTTGATTTCAGATTAATAAAGTATATACTAATCTCTCCAGTAATCATTCAGATGGCTAAAAACCATTTGAAAGTTTTCTGAACTTTTACTCTCAAGGTAGCCATTGGCTGACATTAACATTGAAAACTTTGTCAAAGATGGTACAAAAACTTTTTCTTGAAAATGGTAAAGAAAAATAAACCCATCCCATGAACAATTTCTATAGGGATTTGTAGGAATTTGTTTGAACAAATCAAAGGAAATACATGGTCACACTCATCTATTACCAGAAAATTGAAATATTAATTACTATATCTCATAAATCATGAGAGAATTTGATAAATTTCTAACTAAGGAAACAGCCTCGTTGAATGTTGATCATTAATTAAATGTTGCTCATCCTGATTTTGGATAAACAGCCCAGATAGAGTTGAATCTACGTATTATTGGTCTTTCATATTATCGCACATGCACTTGTAACACTGAAATTAAGGGGATAATGAAGATAAAAATCAATCTCTAGTTCCTCAGTCAGTTCCACAGGCCCAGTGATTAGACTAACTCCACTTCACTACTGGAGACAAATTGTCCTGTTCTAATTGAATAAATTTGAATAGTAAACAAGTTAACAAATACTGAGAGTGGCATGTGAAGGTAAATAACACAGTGAAAAGTAAGATGTCCTTTTATCCCTAATTCTGAGATTCCAATTCCCTTCACCACCCTCATCCTGCAGTAATCA
>NW_007740598.1:9361-10781 GCF_000696425.1 Galeopterus variegatus | reverse complement strand
CTAACTAAGGAAACAGCCTCGTTGAATGTTGATCATTAATTAAATGTTGCTCATCCTGATTTTGGATAAACAGCCCAGATAGAGTTGAATCTACGTATTATTGGTCTTTCATATTATCGCACATGCACTTGTAACACTGAAATTAAGGGGATAATGAAGATAAAAATCAATCTCTAGTTCCTCAGTCAGTTCCACAGGTCCAGTGATTAGACTAACTCCACTTCACTACTGGAGACAAATTGTCCTGTTCTAATTGAATAAATTTGAATAGTAAACAAGTTAACAAATACTGAGAGTGGCATGTGAAGGTAAATAACACAGTGAAAAGTAAGATGTCCTTTTATCCCTAATTCTGAGATTCCAGTTCCCTTCACCACCCTCATCCTGCAGTAATCACAACTTCAGTTGCACACACATAAGCACAGATACTCACATATTATTCTTCCATTTACCCTCAAATGATGGCACACTAAGTATACTTTTGTAAAATTTTCTCTTTTACTTAATATGTTGTAAAGATTGTAGACTGTGGATTTTTTTTATTAATAGTTATACCTAGATTCTTCTATCTCACATTTTTAATAGCTGCACAGTATCATCTCACATGAATTCACAAAACCTTGTAAGATCAATCCACTAGTAATGGATATCCAGGTAGTTCATAGAAATTTGTACCTATAAACAATGCTGAAACTCATTTTCAGGTAAAATACAATACAATTGTATGAATAGATATTTGACATACATTTTTGGAAGAGAAAATACTGGATTACAATATACGAATATTTCAAAATTTGATAGGTATTGCTAAGTCACCATATAAAGACAGTATATGAATTAAAGTCTTAAATTATTAATAGCAGTGAATGAGTGTGATTTCTGATTCAACCTAAAATATCGCCAACATTTTAATCTTTCTTTTAAGTATTTAAAGGGACTTTAACTTCTGGCTGTGGAGGATTAACATACATACAATAAATTCTAGAAAAGCTAGAAAAAGTACATACATGTTTTAAGGCATCAGAGATGTATCAAGACAGTGAAAACCGGAGGAATAAAGATACTGAAAAGAAAGTGCAAGCAGAGGTGTGAGCCAACTTTTTTTTTTGACTTGATGCATGTACCAAAGCAACACAGAGTCTGAAAAGTTAAACAAAACTTTCATCAGTCTCCAGGGCCAGGAAGAAAAAAAAAATCAATCTCAGGGCCTGTTATGGCAGAGGTGACATGGAAAATGCTCCAGATTTTCAGATGTGACCAGTTTACACACCAGAAGTAATGGTGCTTCAAAAGAGACAAACCCTCATGGCAACTGAAGCAGAGCTCTGACTAAGCTCAATTCCTGATTGGAATAAGCTACATTTTCCTCTTGAAAAAGTTATTGAGAGTCACAAATTATTTCTAATATACAGTATACTAT
>NW_007740598.1:4585-8828 GCF_000696425.1 Galeopterus variegatus | reverse complement strand
CATTTAAATTATTAAAAATCAAAAGAAAAAATAAGAAAGCATAGAAATGGACCCCCAGGAGAGTAAGGCATTGTGTTTAATAGACAAAAAAAATGGTAAAATATTTTAAAATGTAGGTAACAAGAGGGAGACTTTCATTACAGAAATTGGAATCCATAAAAAACACAAGTAGAAATTTCAGAAATTCCTATGTAGCAGTGAAAAGAAATGTGATGGATACAAACTTACTGATTTGGAAAGATCTCACACACATTACTGAGTATACACAAAAGTAAATTGCATTACATTTATTTATAGTAAAACGTGATAGGATGATTTCGGCCACTACATGCATTATAAATGTAAATCTGTAGAAACAGTTTTGTAAGTGCACAACACAGACCACTAAAAATGGCAAGTACAAGGAGGGGATTTCAACTAATGTTGATTGCCTTAGATGTATGATCCCATTTGTTTACAAAGTGAAGGCATTCACTTACCATTTATGTAATTAAAAAAAAATGTTACACTAGAGAAGCACCTGAATACAGGCTCTCTGTGCCTACTTTTTGTTAATCAAGGCAAAGACAGTTATAAATGAAGTCAGGAATTGTCTTTATTCTCAACTCTGATATATCCATGTTTAGAAAGTTTTAAACTTCTGGTTCTAGGTGAAGTCCTTTCAGAAGAGATGATTTGTTGATTTAAATAAAATTTAATAAGACTATTTGCAGAAAATTGAAGCTGCAAAAGACAGGAAAAAAAAGAGTGGTTACATTTAAAATATTTAAGTAACTTGCCTGGGATAAAGATTTTTGGTATTTGAAAATCAATGGGTTTCCATAGAATCATATAGGAGTCAAATTTTAGTGAAGATGTCCATGTAGAACTGTGCTTACTAGAGGCTGGGAAGAGTAGGGGGTGGGGGATAGGAAGAGGTGGGTTAAGGGACACAAAATCACAGCTAGATAGGAAAATAAATTCTAGTGGTGCACAGAAGTGGTAGTTATCTATAATTAACAACAACTTATTGTATGGGCTCAAATGGCTAGAAGAGAGGAGCTCAAATGTTCTNTACTGATTTGGAAAGATCTCACACACATTACTGAGTATACACAAAAGTAAATTGCATTACACTTATTTATAGTAAAACATGATAGGATGATTTCGGCCACTACATGTATTATAAATGTAAATCTGTAGAAACAGTTTTGTAAGTGCACACCACAGACCACTAAAAATGGCAAGTACAGGGAGGGGATTTCAACTAATGTTGATTGCCTTAGATGTATGATCCCATTTGTTTACAAAGTGAAGGCATTCACTTACCATTTATGTAATTAAAAAAAAAATGTTACACTAGAGAAGCACCTGAATGCAGGCTCTCTATGCCTACTTTTTGTTAATCAAGGCAAAGACAGTTATAAATGAGGTCAGGAATTGTCTTTATTCTCAACTCTGATATATCCATAAATCAAGATCCATGTAGTGAGAAACGTTTAGAAAGTTTTAAACTTCTGGTTCTAGGTGAAGTCCTTTCTGAAGAGATGATTTGTTGATTTAAATAAAATTTAATAAGACTATGAATATTTGCAGAAAATAGAAGCTGCAAAAGACAGAAAAAAAAAGAGTGGTTACATTTAAAATAATTAAGTAACTTGCCTGGGATAAAGATTTTTGGTATTTGAAAATCAATGGGTTTCCGTAGAATCATATAGGAGTCAAATTTTAGTCAAGATGTCCATGTAGAACTGCGCTTACCAGAGGCTGGGAAGAGTAGGGGGTGGGGGATAGGAAGAGGTGGGTTAAGGGACACAAAATCACAGCTAGATAGGGAAAATAAGTTCTAGTGGTGCACAGAAGTAGTAGTTATCTATAATTAACAACAACTTATTGTACGGGCTCAAATGGCTAGAAGAGAGGACCTCAAATGTTCTTGTCACAAAGAAACAATAAATTTTTCTGATGATGAACATACTAAATAATTGGATCATCACACATTGTATACACATAATGAAATATAGTTCCGTACCCCAGATATGTATAATCAATATGTGAAAATTAAAAAATAAATTTTAAAGAAATTTTTTAAAACGCTGTGAATGTGTGACAGCAGGATACAGTGCATAGCAGAGTGGCCTAGGGAAACAAAATGGTTACATCCTGCACATGTGTTTTCCTTGACACGTGTGTGTGTCTGGGTAAGAAAAGTGACCATTCTGGACTTTGCTTACTCATGTACGAAAAGAAAGATAATTTATGCTAATCGAGGAAAGGTGAAAATTGGAATTGGTAGGAAGAAACTTGGTAAAGTAATAACAGCTGTAATTTTTGATATGTTATTTTGTTATATGTAAAATAAAAGTACTTATATACAAGTGTCTTGGTCTTGCATTTCTTCCCATTATCAAAATTCACTTATCATGGTATATTATTGTTGTTTTATGAATACAACCCTATGAGATGCATTAATATGAATAAGCTGATTCAGACAGAAGAATGTCATTCAGACAGAAAAATGTAAGTAACAAAGGTGAAAGAATTTTCATTGTCTATATCTCTGAAGTGGGGTTCCTATTTCCAGAAGGTGGTGAATTTAGCTATATTTAGTATTCTAAATAATATTTTTAAATATTAAGTGGTAGCAGCATAACCTAATATTAAAAGTATGTTATTTTTGTCAGTTCTGTTCCTGGGTAAATATTTTGAGCTATATGACATTATAACTTTTCTACTCCACAATATGGCAATAATAGTAATGCCATTAATTCCGTTAGATTGTCAAGAGGAAACACCTGCAAAACACTTAGCACAATTTCCAGCCATAGTTAGTACTCAGTAAATACTAGTTATGATGATAATTATATCCAGAAAAGTAATAACTGCACATTTTTAACCCACATGTATAACGTATGTTCCAATTATTCTTTTTGATTTTAAGGAACGATTTTAACAAGGTGTTACATTATGTTCAACAAAAGAAACATTGACTTGTGATCCCTAGGGGCAACTTGAAACGATATAAGTAGTTCTACAAGGTTAATATTGGTGAAGTATCTGTTAAGTCTCAAATTTTCTTGGTTCCTGATGAAAACATTTACAGATGCATAGAAAATGAGAAAAATTTGAAACTATCAGTTTCAAAACTCATCAAAATATTTGGCACCATCATTACTTTCCTATGTCAATGACCAATTTTATAAATATAATACATGGCTCTAGAAGGTTTGAAACCATCAATAGGGAAATAATGAGAAATTAATGACATGATCGATACACAGTATTATATCATTTAATACATGAATAAACTTGTACATCATTACATATATATCACATATAATAATAAGTGCTTACAAACAACTGAAATACCTGAAAGAGAAGATGGTTGAATAAATCTTAGATCAAAGATAAAATCCTAAGTAATCATGAAATTAATGTTTTAAATGATTATTTAATGGCATGTGAAAGTAATCGATGATGAATTTTGTGTGGATGATGAAGGACAGGCAGGTGCCATGGGTAATTCCTAACTTACTGATGTGTAAACTAAATTGACGTGGGGTTGGCAATCAGGAGCTCTATTTTGGACATATAGATGTAGCTGAATAAATTTCTTAGAAACTAGAGAAAAAGATCTGGGCTGGGGAGAAAATCCATGTTATCAGCATGTAGATGGTAACTAGAACTCTAGACGTGGTGAGAAAATCAAAGAAGCTAAGCTTTAGCTCATGATGAGAAGAGGTACAGAAAAGACTCGAAGACCGTCAATTGACAAAAATGTCAAATGACAGAATATGTTTATTTTCATTAACTTGACACATTATCATCCACAAAATAAAATGCATGATATTGTACTGGCTATTTATCTGCAGTTACTACAGAGTCCTTCCCCTGTCCCTGCCTGGCATTAGTTTAATAGTTTGGCTCACATGGGATCAGTGAATGATTGACAGCTGTTGACATATGTTTGCTCTATGCCTTTAACACATTCTTCCCCACCTGTGGCTGTATTCCAGGCAGCATATTAAGAAGTAAGTAAATGCATGCCAAATTCCAAGTCTCAAATTCTCTACATGTTTTCTACTGTTTGAAACTTCTTGCCTAGGACTGCATACTCAAATTTCTAATCTGTTGTTTTGTACAAGGACTCTTATCTGTGCTGGGCCCATGGATTAAAGTTTTGCTTAAATTGTCTGCCTGATGTTCCTTGTTGACGCTGCCACTTCCGTTGTTTCCACTAATTTTCCAGAATGAATGATCTCAT
>NW_007740598.1:2960-3163 GCF_000696425.1 Galeopterus variegatus | reverse complement strand
ACTATCAGTATTTGCGTATAATATGTGATTATACAACTATCAAATCAGGATAGTTGGCATATTCACCATTAAAAACACACTCATTCTTGTTTTCATTTTGTAAAAGAGGTGTACCCATTCACTGTAGCCCTTTTACTCTCTGGGCTGGTGACTTTTGTGTTTTGTTTTCATCTGTTTATTGTTAATCCATGGGATTCTCCACT
>NW_007740598.1:0-851 GCF_000696425.1 Galeopterus variegatus | reverse complement strand
AATAATTACAGCCATTGAAAAGGAAAATGAGGGGAATGAACGCCAGCTTCTTAAAAACCTGAGCCTGGAAATAACACATGTCACCTTTGCTAATATTTCATTGATTCAAATAAACTAGTCATATGCCCACTCTTAGATGCGCAAAGGTTGGGAAATGTAAAAGCTAGAGAGCCCTTAGTCATCTCTCCCACCAGGATCGCATATGTTGGCCAATTCTGCTTCAATTTCCACGTTCCTTTTGAACATGCAAAGCTTCTAAAGTGGTGCAGCAATTCACAAAATTGATTCGATACATTTTTCAAATTCTTGCCACAAATAAAATGACCAGTCATGATGACTGCTATAGCAGTTTGGCAATACTAGATTGCTAAAAGGATATTTTCAATTAATAGGATTTCTGACACATTTTTCTCAATATAGTTTATAAACCTGAAGTTATTTTTGAGGAAATTTTGAGAAAAATGTTTGAAATTATGTACATACAGTGATATATGTAGGGTAAATGCAGGACATAGACCTATTCCCTCTCCCCATGCACACCAGAGTTCCCCCTTCCTCCTGGGAGGGGAAACTACCCCTGGCCAAGGTAGTTACCAGTGGAAAGGCACGTTTCCTTTGTGATGTACGTCCCCTCTAAGACAAACAGAAGCCTGGAGGAAGCAGAGACCTTAAATAAATTGCATCAGGTGTGAACATGCACCGGAACCAGGAGAGTAGCCGGTGGATTGACTTATATGCTCAGCCTGATCTCCCACGTAGTTTGCGTTGTGTGAGCTGGGTGAGGGTCACTTAAGCATGCAAATGATTTATACCTCTGCTTTGATCTGTTCACTATATAACTGTTGTATGTA
>NW_007740597.1:28311-29344 GCF_000696425.1 Galeopterus variegatus | reverse complement strand
AATAAAAGATAGAATGTCTGGATGATCTTCTAAATCTAAGCAAATAATTCCTGATCAATAGAGTCAATTGTGAAGATGATTTAAATGTTTTGCTGATCACTGGCTGTGTCTGACAATTGTTTGGATAAGATGGAAAGCAGTAGGAACATAGAAACACAGGTCCAAGAAACAGCACTCTAAAATACAGCAGCCACATCCATTCTCCTATAATTACAGTAAAAGTTCTGCTTTAGGATGACCAGGTCTTTAAGTTATCAAAAATACACCTAGGCAAAATTTCCATATTCTAAGAGATAAGTATNTGTTTGTGTGTATGTATGTATATTACAGAAATATACACCTTTTTACATATAAAAGCATAAACATGAACAACCTAACAATCCAGTAATTCTAGCTTCAGCGTTTGCGCCAGCGGCCGTCGCGTCTCTCTCGGCTCCCCCTTCCTTTGAGCGCCCCCCGGCCGGGCCGCGCCCGCCTCCTTCACGGCCACTCTGCCTCTTCCTTCCCTCAGTCCCTTTCTTCTCTCCCTTCTTCCTTCTTCCGCTCCTCGCTGCAGCCGCAGCCCAGGGCCGCCGTCGGGGGGACGAGCTCGGGGCAGCAGCCAGGAGATTGCTAACCACACAGCTTCTCAGAACTGATCAAAACCACTTTTTTCCTGGAACACCTCTTTTTAAGAAAGCATAACCCCTACGGTAGAGCTAAATGCACTGTGCATGAAACCTGGAAAAAAACCAATGTCTAAGCCTGTTGACCCTTAATCTCCGATGCAGTCCACCTATAACTACAACATGAGAGGAGGTGCTTATCCCCCAAGGTACTTTTACCCATTTCCGGTTCCACCTGTACTTTATCAAGTTGAACTTTCTGTGGGAGGACAGCACTTTAATGGGAAAGAAAGACGAGACAGGCTGCGAAACATGCTGCTGCTGCTATAAAGCCTTGAGGATCCTGCAGAATGAGTCTCTGCCTGAAAGGCTGGAGGTGAATGGGAGAGAATCAGAAGAAGAAAATCTCAATAAATCTGAAATAAGTC
>NW_007740597.1:22201-22598 GCF_000696425.1 Galeopterus variegatus | reverse complement strand
GACGGATGAATGCCTGATGTTAATGCTGCATTGGCCGAGCTACCTGGCCACGTACAGAGTTGATATGGGAACAGAATCATTTGGGCATGACTATCAACGAGCATGTGTTGTGGGGGTCCACCAAAATTCAGCCTCCCACACACCATTTAGATAGTACCTGGGAAAGTGTTTCATCAGAGTTAGATTCCTGGAATAATTGGAAGGATATAATAAAAGGATAGAAGAAATAGCAATAAAGAGATAAAATTTCAAACAAATTTTGAAAGAAGAGGATAAACTATTATCTTGAAGAACACTACTTTTTAAATTACATATAATTTTTCTTATATAGCCAATTTTACATGACAGTGATATAAATCTGTCAGGAGGTCTTATACTAATTTGTCCACAGAAGACA
>NW_007740597.1:19937-20373 GCF_000696425.1 Galeopterus variegatus | reverse complement strand
TTTCAAGTAAATTGTGTATGCAAACAAAATTTTACTAAAATGTTTCTAAAATGATAACTAATATGATTATAAAAGGTTTACATTCTTAAATACATTTTGATATTTATACTATGTTTATATAAGAACTTTATCAGCAACATAATAATATATGCCTATAAATTTTAAAATCATACTTATGTACAATACCAGGACATAATTATTCATGTGTAAAATACATTTTAAAAGTGTGCATAATAATGTGTTTGTCTAAGTCTTAAATATATGAGAATATATTACTCCTTTTATAAATTTATGTGCAATTTTTCAAGATATACAAAAATCACTAAAACATATATGTGTTTCATGGACATACCCATAAAAAGCCTTAAACATCTTTGAAAAAATTAGTGTGAAAATTTTTATAAGATCAGGCATAAACTGTTCTGTTAAACAAATT
>NW_007740597.1:16377-16646 GCF_000696425.1 Galeopterus variegatus | reverse complement strand
CTGTGGGTTGGTGGGTTGATCATGAAGCTTCCTTTCTTCATAAGATATCAGGTAGGCCCATGAGTGGAATAAAAGGTCCAAATGGCTTTATTCACATTGTAGACAGCTAGAGCTGTCAGCCAGGGACCTCAGTTCTTCTTTATGTGGACTATCCCATTTGACTGCTTAGCCTTCTTCATATCATGGTATCCGGGATCCAAAAATGATGTTCCAAAAGGACGGATGAATGCCTGATGTTAATGCTGCATTGGCCGAGCTACCTGGCCACG
>NW_007740597.1:12728-12934 GCF_000696425.1 Galeopterus variegatus | reverse complement strand
GGTTTTCAGATTAGCCTCTGGGTACCACACAAACAAAGGAGAATAAAATAGCATTGCAAAGTCTCTGAAAACTAAATTACCATTGGAGCCACAAATCCTAAAGAAGGTGAATGCCAGATAAAATAGAAGATTTAAATAGGATCCGGAGTCCAATCACACAAGCTAAAATGTCCAGGATATATTTGAAAATTACTTGTCACAGCAAC
>NW_007740597.1:11398-11944 GCF_000696425.1 Galeopterus variegatus | reverse complement strand
TCAATGAGCAATTACAAACACTCTTGAAATAAAGAGAAAAATAGAACATTTTAACAAAAAAAGTAGAAGATTTTTTAAAAGACCCAAATGGAAATTATAGAATGGAAAAACACACACACATACCAAAACAAAATACATATCTCACTGGATGTGCTCAGTGGTAAGACAGACAAACAAAAGAATAGAAGGAATACAGGCACTAGATGTGTCCAATGGCAGAATGTCAGACAAAAAAATCAATACATCTAAAAAACAATAAATAAATTGCCCAATCTGAGCCACAGGGAGAATATAGCCTAAAAATAAAAAATGAACAGAGCTGCAGAGAACCAGGGAAAAATAAGCAAGAGGGTGAGGACATGATCTGGTCAAGGAAGGTGCAGGTGAAGATTCTCCTGGAGCAGTGGGGCCATGCAGATCAGCCTCCAAGAAACTCAGGAGAGTATCCTTTGAGGGAAAATTTAGCTTTAAATACCTATGTGCCCGAAGAGCACATTCCAGCTCTAAACAGTATCAATCAAATGTCTATCTCCTTTCCTCTCCTCC
>NW_007740597.1:9764-11021 GCF_000696425.1 Galeopterus variegatus | reverse complement strand
TTTAATTTTTATGAAATCTGTAAGATGTTTTTTAATCCTGTAACCAAAGTTGATTTGTAGTTCAAGATTTCCTAGGCCCCCATATCATAATGAATTGCCTCGTTTTAGTTAAATATACAAATTTCTTTCACAAAGTCGGGATGGTTCTTACTAAAGAGCTATTGTACTCCTTCTAGAAAAGCCTTAAGATATGATAAAACTAAAGTTTATTCCTTAACATCTCAATATAATAAAGCATTAAACATCATGTTTTACTGTCACATTTTTTGAAAAATTTTGTTTCATTTAACCAAAAAATGGACCATTCACAGTGGGTTAAAGGGGTCCATCTTTAGTTTGTAGTTAATATTAATTGAGTCAGGGATCTTAGTGTTGGGCCCTGGGGTGGAGAGGATATCAGAACGTGCATAAACTAATACTTCATAGGTTCTCACTCATGTTTTCTAACTGCTCTAAATAATTTTATATACATATGCACATACAATATCTTATATATTTTGCACCCTTTTTGACCACAAAGTCATCACGTATTTTTAGAAATTTACTATGAATAACATTTATAACACAATTTGTTATTTTTCAGTGAAAAAATTTTAGTAAGTTTTCCTATAAAAAAATTTAATTTTTTAATTGTATATATTTGAGGGTATGCCTACCTGAATACTCAGAATACTTTGATTCAAAACTTTAGCTATAATTTTTCTCATTTATAATAATGCTCAATCTCCTTCAGAGGAGTATTGGGATTTAATCACTTGACTCACTGTGAATATGAAGTGCTGGATCAGTGTGAAGATTTTTCTGTTATAGCTTTTTCTTTCTCCAGAAATATAGAGGTAAGAATATATTTACTTCACCCTCACAGATAAAGAAAAATATTTTAAAATGTAAATAAATATCAAGAGAGATGATTTAAAATGTTAGTGTCAATAATGATGTGGTTTTGGTGATGGTGGGCATGCAATTGAAGTCACAAGAGAAAAGATGCAGAGAAATTCTCTATCTTCTTCATGTTGTTTTCATGAATCTGAATCAGATGGGATCTTGTAGTTAAAACAGAAATATTATAACTGAACCTTAAAAACAATTTAGGAAATCAAAGGGCCGAACCCATGGCTCCCTCGGGAGAGTGCAGCGCTGTGGACACTGAGGCCACTGGTTCAGATCCTATATAGGGATGGCTGGTTCACTCACTGGCTGAGCGCGGTGCACATGACATGAAGCCAAGGGTTGCAATCCCCTTACCGTTCACACACA
>NW_007740597.1:7199-8198 GCF_000696425.1 Galeopterus variegatus | reverse complement strand
GTGTGGATCAATTCCTTCTCACATTAAATCACTGACTTCTTCTGACTCCTTCCTCCACATTAAAAAATCCTTGTGATGACACTGGACTCAAATAATCCAGGAAAATATTCCTATCTAAGGTCAGTTGATTAGCAACTTTCATTCCATCTGCTACTTTATTTTCCCTTTGCCATGTAACATAACATATTAATAAATTCCGTGGATTAGAGCATAAACATGGTTGGGAGTCATTATTGTGATATCAAAAACCTCACCCCAAAATGGGTATTATGAGGTGATGATTTTATTTTCCTTTAGTATATACCCAGAAGAGGGACTGCTGGGTCATATGGTAGTGATATTTTTAACTTCCTGAGGAAACTCCCACCAAAAGTGTACAGGGATTCTCTTGGTTCACAAATATTTTATCTGATTCATAGGGTGCCTTTTCATTTTGTTGACTATTTCCTTCTAGTTTTAGTTTGATATAGTCCCACTTGTTTNAGAAGCTCTTCCCCTGTGTTTTCTTCTAGGTGTTTCACAATTTCCAGTTTTGTGTTTAGGTCTTTAATCCATTTTGAGTTGATTTTTGTGTACAGTATAAGATAAGGGTCGAATTTCATACCTTTGCATGTGTATATCAGTTTTCCCAACACCACAGATTGTAAAGACTATTCTTTCCTCCTGGTGGTTCCTTGGTGCCCTTGATACAAATTAGTTGACCATATATGCTTGGATTGATTAATGGGCTCTATTCCCTTCCATTGGTCTATGTGTCTGTTTTTATTCCAGTACCTTGCTGTTTTCATTACTACAGCTAGTTGATTTCAAGATCAGATAATGTGGTGCTTTCAGTTTTGTTCTTTCTGGTCAAGATTGCTTTGGCTATTTGAGATCTTTTATGATTCCATTTATGTTTTAGGATTTTTAAAAATTTCTTTTAAAAATGCCATTAGAACTTTGATAGGGATTACATTGAATCTGTAGATTGCTTAGGTAGTAAGGACATTTTTAAAAATA
>NW_007740597.1:4840-5284 GCF_000696425.1 Galeopterus variegatus | reverse complement strand
AGCATAGCCTGACAAGCACAGCTGCACTGTAGAAAATAGAGAGCCTTAGGATTTTTTTTTTAAACAGAAGAGTTACATTTGAACATTTGAATTTTAGATAGCTCTTTACAAGAGCAGTGTGGATAATCAATTTCAGAGGACAGGTTTAAGGCAAGGACTGGAGGCAGAGCCTGTTGTAACAACCCATGTGAGAGATGGAGTTATCACTACAGAAATGTATAGTATAGGACTTTGTGATCAAGCCTTGCTAAGTCATAATATGACTGCCTTAGCTCAGGAATAAAAGCCCATTTCTATTGACTCTAAAAACCAGTGTTCAATCAACTACATAGTTGAGCTTTTTCAGGCTTCTTTTTCTTGATTTCTTCAATCAATTTTTTTGCTCTTTCCCCAAATACATAAAATGTAAATGTATACAAAATATTTACAGAAGTAAATATTCCA
>NW_007740597.1:2300-2852 GCF_000696425.1 Galeopterus variegatus | reverse complement strand
TCATTAAAGCTTATTCCTTTACTCATCCAAAACTATGTGGAAAGGATAGATGGGAGACACCACTGACTCACGACTATGAAACCACCATGAACAGTCTTTAATCAGTTTTTAAGATCACAGAGATTAAGATTCTTTCCCTCAAAATGTTTTAGTCTTTATAGAACTATAACTCCCATTGAATCAAGACTTGGAGGTCATGCTGGTATTTAATTCCTTCATAANCAAACTTCTTTGTTCTCTTCATTGCAAACACAGCTTTTCATTGCCTGTTAAACAAAACCCACATACGTCATCATTTCTTCAATATTTTGGCCATATTTTCTTTATGATATTTATGTGAAGACAATCTCAAGACAAGTGTTTTGTTTTGTTTTTTTTCCTTCAAACCTGCGTGCATCTCCATGTTTACATCTTGTCGACAACCTCTGTCAAATTTTCTTCCTCTTTCTCCTTCCTCCTCTACCTTCATTTTCCCCTTTCCTTTCTTGCACCTCCTCCTTTCTCATTAAAGCTTATTCCTTTACTCATCCAAAACTATGTGGAAAGGATAGA
>NW_007740597.1:0-272 GCF_000696425.1 Galeopterus variegatus | reverse complement strand
AATATTAAGATTAGCAATATTGAGTAATATTAGCAATTTATTTCTTCTAATTCCTGACATCAACTGCATGTTAGGTTTTTTCTCCTGAAGTAAAAAGTAAGATGATTTTTAAACTATCACAATTAAATCTCTCCACGTACTTGGCCAACAATGTGCTCCCGCAAGCAGGAGGTAGAAATGTATACAAGGAGTCACGTTCTGTGCTGCTGGTCCAGCTGCAGAAACCAGTGGAGATAGGCTGGCTCCATTTTTGGATGTGCTGTAGAGTTAGA
>NW_007740596.1:38568-39167 GCF_000696425.1 Galeopterus variegatus | reverse complement strand
TGAGTGAACTTATATGAAAGTCATGTATCTCTCTTGATTGAAAGTTTAACTTGCTTTAATTAGAAATGAATCTGGTCCTACTGAGATGCTGAGCAAAGGAAAGGATTATATATGATATACAAGTATACTTGAAAAAGTTCATAGAAAGATTTATATTACCTTTTAATTCTTTTTTTCCACAAACTTTTTGAAGTACCCATGATGTGTGGTAGAAAATGAAAGTCAGGATCATTGACTACTGCCTATCCACATAAATGAACTTAATTTTTTTTTCTTTATTGAAGACTACATTTATTTTTGTTTATTAATTATAATTATTTTGCTTTCCTCATTCTCTTTAGTTCTTTATAAATTACCCCTGAATTCAATTTAGTACAGCACTCTAAAGAAATTTTTCAAAATTATTTTTGCAACTGAAATTCTGGGAGCTTTCTTGACTTTGGGCTTAGTAAATTTCTGGTTGGTTTCCTATCTTCTCATTTCTGTGAATCATTCAGAATCATTTTAATAAGGTTTTGCTTTGTTGTGTTATGTGTTTACTTTATGTATTTGGCTTCACTTAGTGAGACATTATGCCTGTTACAAGAAAAAGAACTCTT
>NW_007740596.1:32821-33332 GCF_000696425.1 Galeopterus variegatus | reverse complement strand
TTTTAGCCCTGCTTTCTGTAGCCCTCAAGGTCAGTGAAAAAAGGTAAAAACGAAAAAAAAATGCTCATAGTTGAAAGAAAAGTAATCAACCATAAAAAAGAGAGAAATGGATACTCGATAGACAGATCTGTCTATTTATATATACAACGAACACTGTCCTATATGCTTATTTTACAAGAAGGAAAGTTATCCAAAAGAATCTCTTAAAAAATATGATAGATGTCAAAGGAAGGGACATTTGCATAGAAATTAGATAATTCCTTGGCACACTTTGTATAGAACTATGCCTTACACTACATATTAATGAAAGACTGCCACCATGATGTCAGTGAGTGAACTTATATGAAAGTCATGTATCTCTCTTGATTGAAAGTTTAACTTGCTTTAATTGGAAATGAATCTGGTCCTACTGAGATGCTGAGCAAAGGAAAGGATTATATATGATATACGAGTATACTTGAAAAAGTTCATAGAAAGATTTATATTACCTTTTAATTCTTTTTTTCCACAA
>NW_007740596.1:30278-30981 GCF_000696425.1 Galeopterus variegatus | reverse complement strand
GATATTTTTATATTATTATGTTCTTTCTGAAATATTTGGATTACCAGAGATTTACTCATTACTTACAAGAATCTTCTAATTTGGCAATACTATTTGCTAAGTGCTATAGAGATAATATTTTTCCAGTAAATATATTTCTTTGTATGTATTATCAGGCTCTACAGTATATGATGGTAATATGTCAGAATCATATATATCTTTGAATAATATTTTAGAATATCATGAAAAATGTATTTCCTTTTGGTTCAACAAACATCAATTCTTAAAATATTTTTCTTTCATAGATGTTTCCCTTTAGTAAATATTGAGTCATCAGTAAAACATTTCCTTCCTAAAAAGATTATCTAGCTGGAACGATGTCCTGAAAATAAAGATTAAAAAATACAGATGTTATGCATGTAATATGCGACTTTCATCCTAGATTGCAATACCAATTTTTGTTGTAATTATTTTTGAAAGGTAAGGAAAGAATTGGTACTAAGAAGAGAAATCAGGGACCAGCCCAGTGGCGCACTGCTATAGTGCGCCGCTTGGGAAGCGTGGCGGCGCTCCCGCCGAGGGTTCGGATCCCACATGCAGACCGGTTCCCGCTCACTGGCTGAGCGAGGTGTGGGAGCAACACCGAGGGTTGCGATCCCGTTGCCGGTCCCGGTCCGGTACGGGGGCGACACTGAGGGTTGCGATCCGTTGCCGGACACGGAAA
>NW_007740596.1:20582-29649 GCF_000696425.1 Galeopterus variegatus | reverse complement strand
TTTTTGTTGTAATTATTTTTGAAAGGTAAGGAAAGAATTGGTACTAAGAAGAGAAATCAGGCTAGGAGTTTATTGGCAATAGCAACGTGGTGGAGGCATTTGTACAGGAGCTAGCCTGACCTCCCTCTCTGGGGGTTGGACTTATATTTCTTCTTTTGGTGAGTTGTGTTGTTCTTATTAGCTGGGGAATAGGCTAACGAGGTGAAAGTTAAACCATCTACTGGGAACTGCTAGGGCCTTATTTTAATTAGGTGATTTTTAGGTTTACAATTATTGATTCCCTTGGTATGTAAAGTAGGGTTTTAGAGGGGCCAAAAGCATAGAGTTCTGTTGTGATTATGAGTTCTTTTTTTCTCTATTTCATGGGGAAGTCTCATAGGGCACGAACCTCCATTTTGGGTATCTTTGGGTGGCACCATCTTAAGTGGTCCTCTTGAACCTAATAATTTTATTTATTATTAATTTACTTAATAAATAAATGCTTAAAGCAGCTATATTTATTTATTTATTATTTGTTAAGAATATTCATGAAATACAGAGCTGATGGTCACCCCTCATGCCCAAGATGCGAAGGCCAGATTCATACTGGCAGCTTACCCATTACCACAAATTGAGTTTGTACCCCATGTTCCCCACCCAATTATCCCCAACCCCCCTCCCCCTCCCTCTTCCCACCCAACTCCACTTTGTATCTCAAGGTATGTTCTCTCCCTCTCCAAGTCCAATGCACCACTGTGTTCTTTCTTTCCTTCCTTCTTCCTCTCTTAGCTTCCACTCATGAGTGAGCACATGCGGTATTTATCCCTCTTTGCTTTGCTTATTTCACTCATCATGAGTTTCTTCAGACTCATCCGTGTTGTTGAAAAGAGGAGAATGCCATTCTTTTTTTATGGCAGAGTAGTATTCCATGGTGTATATATACCACAGTTTCCTTATCCAATCACCCATTGATAGACAGTTAGGTTGGTTACATGTCTTGGCTATTGTAAACAGAGCTGCAAAGCAGCAATGTTTAAAGTGTCAGTATTTTTATGGACTTTACAGTGAACATGGACTAGATAATATTGAGTCATTGTCCAAAGTGTAATAAAAAGTTTTATTCAATGTCTTAAAAGATAAAATTTGATCTCTTACTATGTCCTCAGTTGTAACTTAAAATAAATATGACTTCAGTAATTCAAGAACTTATAACTTATGAAATTTCATTAACTTAAGTAAGTCTGTAATTGATATTTCTAATGAGAAAGACATGCACTGTTGTTAGAAGCTGAGTCTCCAGAGCTAATTTTCTTGGGTTTGAATCAGCCCTATTGCTTACTATCTCTTTGACCTTGGGAAGTTTCCTAGATATTTTTTCCTCAGCTTATTCAAATGTAAAATGAGGGAAAATAAAAGAAATTGTACCTCAACCATAGAATAATTCTGAGAATTAAAATAGTATCAAATTAAATGTATTTAGGCAATGATTGTCATACTTCAAACAATATGTAAATATTGCTATTTACATTGACCTTGGGAAGTTTCCTAGATATTTTTTCCTCAGCTTATTCAAATGTAAAATGAGGGAATCATAAAAGAAATTGTACCTCAACCATAGAGTAATTCTGAGAATTAAAATAGTATCAAATTAAATGTATTTAGGCAATGATTGTCATACTTCAAACAATATGTAAATATTGCTATTTATGATATGTAAAAATATGCTATTTGTGCTGTTATTGTTATTAATAATTATTATTTTCTAATTCTTTTAGTATTGGTAGATGAAAAATGCATCTATAAAACTATAGAAGTTAGATCCCAATGCTACAAGTATATATAAACTATATTTATACATATTTTAAAACCATTAGGTGTATTTGGAGGAAAAAGTCACAGTATTTTGATAGGCAAGTGTCCTTATACAAGCAAGAGTCCTGAATACAAAGGCCTGGATATGTTTAACAATACTAATGCAATAGGTGAAATAAACAGTGGCAGTTAAAGTGATTAAAACTGAAATTAATGATTCACACCTCCTTTAAAGATCCAGCTAAAAATTGCTCTCTATGATATGCCACATATATATTTGCATTGTTACACAGGACAGGAGAGCAGGGAGGTCGCCGGGGAAACATTGCTTTAATTCCTAGTTGAAAGGTAACATAAACTATCTACAAGGGGTGAATGAGCTTGTGATAAACAGAAAGAAGATAGAGACACTAATAGGGCCCAAAATATAGATACTGGGAAAGCTAATTATAATTATGAACCAGGGTCCAGTTGCTGCATAGCTTTTACATTTCTACAGTCACATGCTTCTCTTAATGATGAAATAATTATCTCCCTTTAACGCAAAGGAAGTTAACCTGAAATTCCAGCTTGTGGTAAATAAGATATTTTCTTTCTATACACAATAAAGTGCACTCCTCCTGAGCAGAAATTAATAAATTCATCCAGACACTCCACTCATATTGTTAAAACATACCCCAAACAAATAAAGATGTACACTCTGTGGCTAAAAGAGACAGTCAAATTACTAAACAGTCAAATAGCCATAGTGGAATGGGGGGGTCAGACATGCATTTCCCTGCTTACAAATACATGTTACTGACTGCCGTGAGGCTTTTCTTTCCTGTATCTAAGCAAAAACCAGCTCTAAGGAGATAAGGACAAATCAGCTATAGCTGGAAAGTCTTCACACCAGCCTATGCAGAACACCTGGTGCATGATATCAACTTCCATGCTTATTGTTGGGGGCTCACTCTGGCTCCAACTGAACAGAGAATAACTACATAGATATGATTCTTTTGATAAAAAGGACCACATCAGAACCAGCTTCAGCCAGTCTATGGAGACTGCACGGTAACTCACTTCTATGCCTGACAGTTAACTTCTGACGTCAGGAGCCAATTCCACCTCATTTTAATATTAAATCTCCACCCCAAAATGAACATGGGACATATGTTACATATATGATTGCATATATGCATGACTTCCCTCATAAATATTCATAGAATTCTCCTGAACCCACTTAATATGTATGTAATACTACCCCTGCAAGACATAAAAAACAGTTTTCCTTTCCTTTCTTGGGAGCATACACTTTTGGGTTTTCCCCAGAGGTTGTGATTCCCCAATCTGCAGATTATTTCTTTTAGTGAAAAATAAAGTCTTTCTTTGAAACTAGGTGACAGACTTGTGATTTCCCCTAGCTGTTCACTTGACCCCTGTCAGAAAAGTCCTCTCAGCTGGGGAAAGGAGGAAATAGCAAAAGAAAACTGTTTGACCAAGCAGAATGAGCTGAATTCCTCAGAGTAGCAATGAAGTATGGTTAACAATAAGATAAGAGTAGAGTTGATTAAACATACACTTCCTTAGGCAAATACTTGATTGAAAGGTCAGAATGTTTGTTCTTTAGGCTAAGACTTGATTTGAAGGTCAGGATGATTGTTCTTTAAATGAATGCCTTATGGCTTAAGATAATATCTGTAATGCCAATCTTGAGTTGTTTCTGCTAACCACGTGGGAAAACAAGATTGCTTTGAAGCAGATCCACCCTGGACTCTGAAGCACTATGGAAAATATCAGCCAAGATGCCTGGAATAGTTGTGCTCACTTCACCCAAAACCAATCTGCTTCCCACAGGACCCGCTGGACCGCCACTCATGATTTTTCTCTATAAATGCTTGTGATTTTAAGCTGCCTGGTAGTCCAAAGTCTTAACGTTCCTTTAGCTGCCTCACTCTTCTTTGGCCATTCAAATAAACACTGGTCTTTATCACTGTGAACTTCCGGGTGAGGGACTCTTTAGTTATTTTGACACAATGGATGACAAACTCGCTCTTGGTTCGGTAACACCTGTTTTCCTCTAGTGGATCTTGTGGTCCTTTTTGTTAACAATATGTAAAACACACTATGATGAGTTCCAGAACTGAAATGCTCATATGTTTAAGATAGTAGTTATCTAGGGTTTTTTTGTAAAATAGAGGAAAATTCTGCTTTGAGTGAATAAAATAGAATGTTTGTAAGCATGAAGGCATAGGAGTGAGGGAAAAAGGACAAAAATAAATTTAGTGTATCACAGAATTTATACAAGTGGTAATGGTGTGGGTGGATTAAGGTTGTGGTTGAGTTGAAAAATGGAAGATAATGATGGTGAAATAATAGGTGAAATACTGTAGAAGGAGATAAAACAACCAAAACTTTTAGCTTAAACGTTTCTTGAAAATCGTACAATTTGAGACTAGCTCTGAAATAAGTAATCTGCAGGTTACAAGGAGCATAAAGTTTCTAAAGTTAAATTAGGGAAAGTAAATCAAAGGTACTTGTCAAAATACTAGTGGATTAGTAATAAGAATGAGTTCTTGAAAGACACAAGTTCTTGAAAGATACAGAAAAATTTAGATTGCATTAATCATGAGACCAGAAATGCAGCAGCAATACCAGAGTTCACAGTTTAGTGCCCATTAGTTGCATGATTTGGATTTAATAAGGGACTGGGGGGCACCAGTTGAGGGCTTCAGTCTTGCAATGGTCAATGGAAATTTTTAGACTATCAGAATCTTTTACAATCAAAATCTTAATGTAGATATTTGACAAAGGGCTTTGTAAGTCATGTTAAGAAACAAAATTTACTCAAAGAGAAATGGAGAGATATGGAAGAGTTTATGATTAATTTTTGACAAGATCAAATGTATATGTTTAAAGAAAAATAATATTGCAGGATATTTTAATATAAATATTTATTTAGATGAAACAGATTTAATAAAAGAATATCAACCAAAAAGCTATTGTACTAATTCATGAAAGATATAAAACTTGTCTGAATTTGAGTAGTGGCACATGAACAGAAATGGACAGAGATGAGACAAAAGTAGGAAATCAAGTCAATAATAATTTGTTAAAAATAGGGCCGGCCTGGTGGCGCACTGCTATAGTGCGCCGCTTAGGAGTGTGGTGGTGCTCCCGCCGAGGGTTCGGATCCCACATACAGACCGGTTCCCGCTCACTGGCTGAGCAAGGTGTGGGAGCAACACCGAGTGTTGCGATCCCGTTGCCGGTCCCGGTCCGGTGCGGGCGCGACACTGAGGGTTGTGATCCGTTGCTGGACACGAAAAAAGACAAAAAGGAAAAAATAAATAAATAAAAAAAAATAAAAGGATGTGGGATACAAGGGATAGGAAGGAGTCAAGTTCCCAAATTTCAAGAGCAATTGATTGACTGAGTACTGAAACAAAAAATTGTTTTTATGTAGACGGATACACTGAAAAAAAAAAGTGGAGGCGGCCTGTTTGTGGCATAGGGTAAATGAAATATTGGACATGTTGAAATTGAATTAACTAAAGATACCTAAGCAGAGATGAGTAATAGGAAGATGAATATAGAAGAGAGTCTAGGTCTGCTAACCTGATATTTGAAACCCTTTAGCATCAGAAGAGTAGCACAGGCCCTTAAAAGCACAAACTCCACAAGATAGAATGGGCTGGGTTTCCATGTAGGCACTATTGTTTACAAAATGCTTTATTTTTGTGCTTCACGATACACTGTGACATTTTGCAAGTGTATTCTCAAGGACATTAGCACAAGAAACAAATAATGTTTTGTCGGGGTTTTTTTAAGGGCCTAGTTTTAACATTTACCAGATATCTAATGAGTACATATATGCCATTGTGTAGGCTTTTGTGAATGAGATTTTCAGAGTTTTCTTTGCCTGATCTCAGTACTGTTTGTGGCTTTTTTGTTCAAGATGTCTTTATCAGTGAAGTGCTTAAAATTCTCAATTAGTGGACAGCTTAAATTGGAGCACTGCTTTTCCTTACTGAACACTGAATTATTTTCTTGTGAGGTGATTGCTTTTCTAAACGCAATCTGGGTAAGCCTGAGGAGAAACTGAGATTAGAGGGAATGAAATGATCAAGAAAGAGTGTTTATATGGTAAAAGCAAGAAAGTCTAAAGCAAAATCCTGAGAAAAATATGAAAAAAGAAAAAATTACCAAGGACTCAAAGATTACTCAGAGATAGAAATAGAGATAGGAACACAGACAAAGAGACAGGACAATATGTAGCAGAAAAAAGAGATTTTGGTAATGCAGGATCCAAAGAAGTATTTTTTAAAAAGATAGACTGATCAAAATATGTAGGTATAAGTTAAATAAGGCAAGGAATAAGAAATGTCTTCAGATTTTGAGATAATGACATTAGTTTGTTTACTTATTTATTGCAATTGAAATAAAGTTAAGGGAATCAAAATAAGAGGCTCTGTGGCCTCTGTGTTAAATAAAAAGCAGAAGTTTTTAAAAATAGTAAATATTTTTAAATACTTTAAATATATTGGTGTGCAAGTGAGCAAAGATGTAAAATTAAGAAAGATGTACTGATTATTTTAAATATGAAAGATATTTGAGAATGTTTAAAATTTAGTAAAAATAGTTCATTCATAATGACAAAAAGTAGTGAAGAACAGAGGATTTAGAAGACAAATTGGTGTGTTGGCATAAGTGGTTCTATATCCTTACTGCTTGTTTTTTCTGGTGAAAACTGGAATTTTCACCAGAGCATATCTAAGAACATGCCATATAAATGCTGATATAAATTTATAATAAATGAAAATTAAGGTGTAGCAAATTATAATTTGTCATTATATAATCATAGAATATACTAAAATTTTGGTATTAGTAAAATGATCCAATAAATCTACTTAAAAATATAAGAAAAATATAAAAAGCTAGAGAAGAAATTTTGTGATTGTCAAAATCGGGAAGGCATCCCAAAATTTTGAAAGATATTTAATCTATGTAGATCATAGATAAAATAGAACCAGACTGATGTTGAGATCAAGATATACCATTTATGTTTCATGAAGGTTGAGGTACACATCCTGCACACAGGTAGGGGTTTGGTAAGAGCAGATATATATAGACCGTCAGCATAAAGCTGCCCTGTCCTAAAGAGAAGCTTGACAAAACAAAGTTCTTGCCCCAGCTTCCTCTACATAATAAATAGAAAATAAGAGTCACTCTCATGAGAACATAATTTGGTGTTCTACAAATAAATGCAGAACCCTAACCCAAGTCATCCACTGAGTAAGAAATTCAAGCCCTAACCAAATAAAGAAATCCAGAATAAAGAAAAAACAACAAAGGGATCAGGCAGAGAAAATCCTGTAATAATCATCCACAAAAAGCCTAAATAAACAATGTTGAACCAGGATGGCTTCTATACACGAATTCAGTGTGTGCCGATAAATGTATAAAACAGAATCTCAAAGAAATAAAGCCCTGCTTTGTAGCTTTTGCCAATTTCTGTGGTTTAAATATATCACCTTTTCGGATAACAGATAACCTGTTATAAGTACGCCTAGTGTTATCTATTTATGTTTGTCAATACTTAACACAGGCATAACAGAAATATTTTAAACACATTTATTAAAAATACATATATCTCACTAGTTTGAACCAGAAAATGGCAGGGACAGGGAGCATGTCATTTTTAATTAACTACTTGATTTATATTCGTTAACAAAATAAGTGCTATATAAAATCATTTGTTGACTAAATTTTATTAAAAATACATATATCTCACTAGTTTGAACCAGAAAATGGCAGGGACAGGGAGCATGCCATTTTTAATTAACTACTTGATTTATATTCGTTAACAAAATAAGTGCTATATAAAATCATTTGTTGACTAAATTTTTTTTTTTATTAATTTAGTGAAAATCTTCCCATATCTTTTGTTTCCTTTTTTCATGGACTAAATTAATTTGGAAACTTAACTCACAGGTTTTTCTCAAGAGGAAAATCACTCACCTCTGGATTATCTTGATATATATTTTATAAATTACCAATAATCTTTACAAATCATTTAATTTTATGACCAAATGGTTTAATTATTACAAGACTGGTTAGGATCATTTTAGCTTCCCTCACAATACAGTCTAGAATCGCAGTTAAACCCATAATTAACTGTGTCAACTATATCATACTAGATTTATTTTAAATACATGGGCATGTCTTATATTGTACTTAAACTATAATATTATCTTAAAATAAAACTTCTTGGTGTTTGGATATTTCAAATATATTTCACACTAAATTATTGTGATATTGATAGAAAATTCCAGTATGTTGATAGAGACACATAAGTTTTCAGTATATTTAAGAGGAATGATACATAACATTGAAAAATACTTTTTGGTTATACAAAGAGATACATCCACCAAGAAAAGGGCCAGTTTATAACAGAAAAATATGTAGTGTGATGGTCCAAGCGATTGGAGGTCTAAATAAGATTTGTTCATTTTCTTAGCTGTGGTACTTAAACTTGATTCTTTCCCTTCCTTTTCTCCTTTTCTCCCTTTCTTCTTTCCTTCCTTTCTTTTTTGTATTTTGGAGTAGGGGTCAAGTTAGTATGAAGTTTGAAACAGACATTTCAGAAGTAGTATAATTCTTGGTAACGGAAAGTTCCAAAGTAAGAAAACAGAGATGACTGAATGCATTTAAATCAATAGTCATTGGAGATTTAGAGTATTGGGAGATGAGTTGTTAAAGTCATTACTGCTGTGGAATGAGGCTGTTGCAGTGCCTGGTAATGAAGCTGGGATCTGGAATAAAAATAATCCTGTTAGCCAAGAACAGATGACTTTAATATGTAATGGTGGTAACCAGGAGATCAGTAGTTTGTAGAGACTGAAGAGGAGTGCAAAACAGTCATACAGTGTGCACTTGAAAAGAATGGGGATTATGTGCTCTAGTAAGAAGAGAAAGTGAACAAGGAGTAGACCTACTTCACATATTTCCCCTGAAATAAAATAGAAGTTAAACATTAGCCTTTATTTGAAATGGCAACACGACAGAAGATATACTAACAGTGCTATCGAGTAATATTTAAAGCCAGGTGGGAAGTAATAGCTTTTGAGGGGTGGTTGAAGTTTGAAAGCAGCCTGTTGAACCCAGAGCAGGAGTTTTAGGTGCCTGCACTGAAAAAGTATATATAAAATGTAAGAAATTAGGTAAGATGAGAGAATGTACAGAACATTATAGTCATGACAATTCATATGATCATGGTTAAGTAAAAAAAAAAAAA